>NC_080381.1:27479434-27663307 GCF_014773155.1 Arachis stenosperma | reverse complement strand
ACATGAAGACCATTATCACAAAATAATGGGTCTGAGGTCAGTGATCCCGGAAGTTAAATTTGATCTGAAAGAAGATGAATATCCGGAGATCCAAGAGCAAATTCGAAACAGAGGTGGGTAGTTCTGACCAATCCTGAGACAAAGGTTGGAAGGAACATGGTTCAGGAATTCTATTCAAATCTGTGGCTAACAGATAAGCAAAGAATGACTGGAACCGCTTACCATACCCACAGAACCATGGTCAGAGGGAAAGTTATGTACTTCCATCTGGACAAAATAAGAGAAATCTTCAAACTACCTCAACTACAAGATGATCTGATTCCTTTAATAGGAGGATGGTGAGAGTAGATAAGGGTGGATCAAGTTCTAGAGGACATATGCCTCCCTGGAACTAAGTGGATAACCAATTCTAAGGGTGTCCCAAACCAACTCAAGAGGGGAGACCTCAAACCAATTGCAAGAGGTTGGCTAGACTTTATTGGGCGTTCCATATTGCCCACTAGCAACCGTTCTGAGGTCACCATTAAGAGAGCAGTGATGATTCACTGCATTATGCTTGGAAAAGCAGTGAGGTGCATCATGTGATTGCTTGTGAGATCTACACAATTGCAAATAAGAATTCCACTGAGCCAAATTGGCCTACCCAAGCTTGATCTCCTTGCTCTGTAAAGAGGCTGGGTAAAGATGGGAGTAGATGAGTTCATACCCATTGAACATCCAATCACCAAGAAGTCAATGGAAGGACAAGTGCAAGACAACTCTATCAAGAGGAGGGCGCGTGAGTTCCTCCCTGAATTCCCTGAAATGGCTACTGGGCCCCTAGAAGCATCCATCAACAAGCTGCAAGAGACTATGGAGCAACTGAAGGAAGAACAGCAGAATCAGAACTGCATGATCTGCAAATTGCTGAAGGAACAAGAGAAGCAGGGGCGTGAAATCAAAGAACTGAAGCGCCAAAAGCTCTCCTCTCAAGCTGAGGGAGCATCCACTTCTCAAAATCAAGGTTGTTGAGTCCTAACTCTGTGAAAACCTCTATCATTAGGAGCCTCTGTTTTTCGTTTTTTTTTATTATTTTTTCCTTTATTTTTAGTCTCATCTTATATCTATATTTGAGTCTTGTTCTTAATTAATAAAATTAATAAAGTTTATGCCTTAAAGCTATGAATGTCCTATGAATCCATCACCTCTCTTAAAAGAAAAAATGCTTTAATCACAAAAGAACAAGAAGTACAGGGTTTCGAAATTTATCTCTGAAACTAGTTGAATTAGCTTGATGTGGTGACAATACTTTTTGTTTTCTGAATGAATGCTTGAACAGTGCATATGTCCTTTGAATTTGTTGTTTTAAGAATGTTAAAATTGTTGGCTCTTGAAAGAATGAGGAGAAAGAGAACTGTTATTGAGGATCTGAAAAATCATCAAATTGATTCTTGAAGCAAGAAAAGCAGTGAAAAAAAAAATTTCGAAAAAAAAAAGAAGAAAGAAAAAAAAGAGAAGAAGAACAGAAAAAAAGAAGAGAAGGAAATAAAGTTGTGATCCAAGGCAACAAGAGTGTGCTTAAGAACCCTGGACACCTCTAATTGGGGACTTTAGCAAAGCTGAGTCACAATCTAAAAAGGTTCACCCAATTATGTGTCTGTGGCATGTATGTATCCGGTGGTAATACTGGAAGACAGAGTGCTTTGGGCCACAGCCAAGACTCATACACTGGCTATGTTCAAGAATCAATATACTTAACTAGGAGAATCAATAACACTATCTGAGTTCTGAATTCTTATAGATGCCAATCATTCTGAACTTCAAAGGATAGGGTGAGATGCCAAAACTGTTCGGAGGCAAAAAGCAACTAGTCCCGCTCATCTAATTGGAGCTATGTTTCTTTGATATTTTGGAATCTATAGTATATTCTCTTCTTTTTATCCTATTTTGATTTTCAGTTGCTTGGGGACAAGCAACAATTTAAGTTTGGTGTTGTGATGAGCGGATAATTTGTATGCTTTTTGGCATTGTTTTTAGTATGTTTTCAGTATCTTTTAGTTAGTTTTTAGTATATTTTTATTAGTTTTTAATTAAAATTCACTTTTCTGGACTTTACTATGAGTTTGTGTGTTTTCTGTGATTTCAGGTATTTCTGACTGAAATTGAGGGTTCTGAGCAAAAATCTGATCCAGAGACTGAAAAGGACTGCAGATGCTGTTGGATTCTGACCTCCCTGCACTCGAAGTGGATTTTCTGGAGCTACAGAAGCCCAATTGGCGCGCTCTTAACGGCATTGGAAAGTAGACATCCTGGGCTTTCTAGCAATATATAATAGTCCATACTTTGTCCAAGATTTGATGGCCCAAACCCGCATAGCAATCCGGCCTCAGAAATTCCAGCGTTAAACGCCGGAACTGGAATAAAAGTTGGAGTTAAACGCCCAAACTGGCATGAGAACTGGCGTTTAACTCCAGAAAAGGTCTCTACACGAATTTCCTTCATTGCTCAGCCCAAGCACACACCAAGTGGGCCAGGAAGTGGATTTTTCTGTCATTTACTCATTTCTGTAAACCTTAGGATACTAGTTTACTACTTATAGGACCTTTTTACATTGTAATCAGTACCTTATGACCTCATAACATTTTGTACACGTTTCTTTCCACAGTATGAGCCTCTAAACCCCATGGTTGGGGGTGAGGAGCTCTGCTGTGTCTTGATGGATTAATGCAATTACTACTGTTTCCTATTCAGTCATGCTTGCTTCCATTCTAAGATAACACTTGTTCTTAATCCGGATGAATGTGATGATCCGTGACAATCATCATCATTCTCAACCATGAACACGTGCCTAACAACCACCTCTGTTCTATCTTAGATTGAGTAGTTATCTCTTGGGTTCTTTAATCGGAATCTTCGTGGTATAGGCAGGACCTGATGGCAGCATTCAAGAGAATCCGGAAGGTCTAAACCTTGTCTGTGGTATTCTGAGTAGGATTCAATGATTGAATGACTGTGACGTGCTTCAAACCTGTAACCTACTGGCGTTAGTGACAGACACAAAGAGTGATTCTATTCCGGTAGGGGAGGGAACCAAACCGGTGATTGGCAGCACTGTGACAGAGTGTGTGCATTAGCTTTCACTGCGCGGATGGGAGGTAGCTGCTGACAACAGTGAGACCCTACACGAGCTTGCCATGGAAGGAGACATGCGTGTTTGATGAAGAAGACAGTAGGAAAGCAGAGATTCGGAAGATGGAGCATCTCCAAACCTCAACCCATTCTCCATTACTGCAGTACAAGTAACCATTACATGTTCTTTTGCTTCTTACAATCAATCCTGATAATTTCTGATATCCTGACTAAGATTTACAAAGATAACCATAGCTTGCTTCAAGCCGACAATCTCCGTGGGATCGACCCTTGCTCACGCAAGGTATTACTTGGACGACCCAGTGCACTTGCTGGTTAGTTGTGCGGGATTGCAAAAGTGTTATTGCAATTTCGTGCACCAGTGCACGAAATTGTGATCAATACTTTTCAAAACACAAACAATCCCTAGTAATGGCTCCAAAGACTTGGTGCTCAATACCATGGCATAAACACAACTTCGCACAACTAACCAGCAAGTGCACTGGGTCGTCCAAGTAATAAACCTTACGCGAGTAAGGGTCGATCCCACGGAGATTGGTGGTATGAAGCAAGCTATGGTCATCTTGTAAATCTCAGTCAGGCAGACTCAAATGGGTATGGTGATGAACGAAAATAACATAAAAGATAAAGATAGGGATACTTATGTATATCATTGGTGTAAGAGCTTCAGACAGGCGTATGAAGATGCCTTCCCTTCCGTCTCTCTGCTTTCCTACTGTCTTCATCCAATCCTTCTTACTCCTTTCTATGGCAAGCTCGTGTAGGGTTTCACCGTTGTCAATGGCTACCTCCCATCCTCTCAGTGAAAATACGTCCCTGATGCTCTGTCACAGCATAGGCTAATCATCTGTCGGTTCTCGGTCCGGCCGGAATAGAATCCAGTGATTCTTTTGCGTCTGTCACTAACGCCCCGCCTTTCGGAGTTTGAAGCACGTCACAGTCATTCAATCATTGAATCCTACTCAGAATACCACAGACAAGGTTAGACCTTCCGGATTCTCTTGAATGCCGCCATCAGTTCTTGCCTATACCACGAAGACTCTGATCTCACGGAATGGCTGGCTCGTTTGTCAGTCGAGCACTCGGTTGTCAGGCGATCAACCATGCATCATGCAATCAGAAATCCAAGAGATATTCACCAAGCCTCGAATGCTTGTAGAACAAGAATGGTTGTCAGTCACCTTGTTCATAGGTGAGAATGATGATGAGTGTCAATCATCACCTTCATCAAGTTGAATAACAAGTGATATCTTGGACAAAGAACAAGCGGAATTGAATAGAAGAACAATAGTAATTGCATTAATACTCGAGGTACAGCAGAGCTCCACACCTTAATCTATGGTGTGTAGAAACTCCACCGTTGAAAATACATAAGAACAAGGTCTAGGCATGGCCGAATGGCCAGCCTCCCAAAGTGATCAAAAGATCTAAAGAAAAGGTTCCAGAGATCAGAAGATCTCAAATACAATAGTAAAAGGTCCTACTTATAGAAAACTAGTAGCCTAAGGTGTACAAAGATGAGTAAATGACATAGAAATCCACTTCCGGGCCCACTTGGTGTGTGCTTGGGCTGAGCAATGAAGCATTTTCGTGTAGAGACTTGACTTGGAGTTAAACGCCAGCTTTTATGCCAGTTTGGGCGTTTAACTCCCAATCAGGTGCCAGTTCCAGCGTTTAACGCTGGAATTTCTGTAGGTGACTTTGAACGCCGGTTTGGGCCATCAAATCTTGGGCAAAGTATGGACTATCATATATTGCTGGAAAGCCCAAAATGTCTACTTTCCAACGCCGTTGAGAGCGCGCCAATTGGGCTTCTGTAGCTCCAGAAAATCCACTTCGAGTGCAGGGAGGTCAGAATCCAACAGCATCTGCAGTCCTTTTCAGTCTCTGGATCAGATTTTTGCTCAGGTCCCTCAATTTCAGCCAGAAAATACCTGAAATCACAGAAAAACACACAAACTCATAGTGAAATCCAGAAAAGTGAATTTTAATTAAAAACTAATAAAAATATACTAAAAACTATCTAGATCATACTAAAAACATACTAAAAACAATGCCAAAAAGCATACAAATTATCCGCTCATCATGGGCTTTTGAACTTTTTATTTTGTAAAGCATGCTTCTGACTTTGGTACTTCTCTAGTTGCTTTGCTTTAGCAACTTTATTTTCGTTTAAACAAAATAGTCTTCGAACTCTTGGGCTTGACTCTGATGGCTTCTTGAGTTTGTTCATTACTGCGACTTGTGTTTGGATTGGACCTTTTTTGCTTTATGTTTGTAGCCCGACATCTATTAAGTCTGAATCCACCTTGTGTGTTGGTCTTCTTTCTTTGTCCCGAAGTTATCTTTAGCAATCCATTTCGGTTGAACTTTTGGTGAGGTCTCTATTAGGATTTGCTTTTTGAGGTTTTCGGGTGGCCATCATGTCGAGCTTTTTATGAGTTATTTCTGTAATTCTCTTTCCTGGACCTTGTTCAAGTCTCTTTCAGGGATTACTTTATAACTCTTTGTCGTTTGTGCCGACTTCGTCATGTCGGGTTCTTCTGTGTTATTTCTGTAGCTTTATCTTTTCGGGCCGACTTTGTCACGTTGGGCCCTGTCGAGTTTACTTGATAATCCTCTTTTTTGGACCTTGTTTTAGGTCTCTTTCAGGGATTATCTTTTGTAACTTTATCTTTTTGGGCTGACTTTGTCACGTTAGGCCCTGTCGAGTTACTTGATAATCCTCTTTTTTGGACCTTGTTTTAGGTCTCTTTCAAGGATTATCTTTTGTAACTTTTTGTAGGAGTTCGACTTCGCCATGTCGGGCTCTTCGAAGTTATAGTAATCCTTTTTTATAGGGCTGGCCAGGCCTCTTTCCAGGGCTTTACTTATAACTTGGGTTGTTGTGGCTGGTCCGACTCTTTGTGCTGGCCAATCTTTAAGTTATTTTATAGCAATCCATTTTATTAGGTCCTCGTCAGGTCCTTTCTATGGATCACTGGTGCGCGAAATCGTGATCACTACAACTTCGCACAACTAACCAGCAAGTGCACTGGGTCGTCCAAGTAATAAACCTTACGCGAGTAAGGGTCGATCCCACGGAGATTGTTGGTATGAAGCAAGCTATGGTCACCTTGTAAATCTTAGTCAGGCAGACTCAAATGGGTATAGATGATGAATAAAACATAAAGATAAAGATAGAGATACTTATGTATTTCATTGGTAGGAATTTTAGATAAGCGTATGAAGATGCTTGGTCCCTTCCGTCTCTCTGCTTTCCTACTGTCTTCATCCAATCCTTTTTACTCCTTTCCATGGCAAGCTTATGCAAGGGTTTCACCGTTGTCAGTGGCTACCTCCCATCCTCTCAGTGGAAATGTTCAACGCACCCTGTCACGACACGGCTATCCAGCTGTCGGTTCTCGATCGGGCCGGAATAGAATCTAGTGATTCTTTTGCGTCTGTCACTAACGCCCCGCCCTCAGGAGTTTGAAGCACGTCACAGTCATCCAATCATTGAATCCTTCTCAGAATACCACAGACAAGGTTAGACCTTCCGGATTCTCTTGAATGCCGCCATCAGTTCTTGCCTATACCACGAAGACTCTGATCTCACGGAATGGCTGGCTTGTTTGACAGGCGAGCACTCGGTTGTCAGGCGATCAACCATGCATCGTGTATCAGGAATCCAAGAGATATTCACCCAATCTAAGGTAGAACGGAGGTGGTTGTCAGTCACACGTTCATAGGTGAGAATGATGATGAGTGTCACGGATCATCACATTCATCAAGTTGAAGAACAAGTGATATCTTGGACAAAGAACAAGCGGAATTGAATAGAAGAACAATAGTAATTGCATTAATACTCGAGGTACAGCAGAGCTCCACACCTTAATCTATGGTGTGTAGAAACTCCACCGTTGAAAATACATAAGAACAAGGTCTAGGCATGGCCGTGAGACCAGCCTCCCAAAGAGGGTTCAATCATAAAAACATGATCAAAAGCTCCTAAGATTGAAAGATGAAAATACAATAGTAAAAGGTCCTACTTATAGGGAACTAGTAGCCTAAGGATTACAAAGATGAGTAAATGACATAAAAATTTACTTCCGGGCCCACTTGTGTGTGCTTGGGCTGAGCAATGAAGCATTTTTCGTGTAGAGACTCTTCTTGGAGTTAAACGCCAGCTTTGGTGCCAGTTTGGGCGTTTAACTCCCATTCTTGTGCCAGTTCCGGCGTTTAACGCTGGGAATTCTAAGGGTGACTTTGAACGCCGGTTTGGGCCATCAAATCTTGGGCAAAATATGGACTATCACATATTGCTGGAAAGCCCAGGATGTCTACTTTCCAACGCCGTTAAGAGCGCGCCAATTGGGCTTCTGTAGCTCCAGAAAATCCACTTCGAGTGCAGGGAGGTCAGAATCCAACAGCATCTGCAATCCTTTTCAGTCTCTGAATCAGATTTTTGCTCAGGTCCCTCAATTTCAGCCAGAAAATACCTGAAATCACAGAAAAACACACAAAATCATAGTAAAGTCCAGAAAAGTGAATTTTAACTAAAAAATAATAAAAATATACTAAAAACTCAACTAAATATACTAAAAACATACTAAAAACAATGCCAAAAAGCGTACAAATTATCCGCTCATCACAACACCAAACTTAAATTGTTGCTTGTCCCCAAGCAACTGAAAATCAAATAAGATAAAAAGAAGAGAATATGCAATGAATTCCAAAAACATCTATGAAGATCAGTATTAATTAGATGAGCGGGGCTTTTAGCTTTTTGCATCTGAACAGTTTTGGCATCTCACTCTATCCTTTGAAACTCAGAATGATTGGCTTCTTTAGGAACTCAGAATCCAGATAGTGTCATTGATTCTCCTAGTTAAGTATGATGATTCTTGAACACAGCTACTTATTGAGTCTTGGCTGTGGCCCAAAGCACTCTGTCTTCCAGTATTACCACCGGATACACACATGCCACAGACACATAATTGGGTGAACCTTTTCAGATTGTGACTCAGCTTTGCTAGAGTCCCCAATTAGAGGTGTCCAGGGTTCTTAAGAACACTCTTTTTGCCTTGGATCACAACTTTATTTCTTTCTTTTTCTTTCTTTTTTTTTCTTTCTTTTTCTCTCCCTTTTTTTTTCGTTTTTCTCCTTCTTTTTTTTTGTATTCACTGCTTTTTCTTGTTTCAAGAATCATTTTTATGATTTTTCAGATCCTCAGTAACATGTCTCCTTTTTCATCATTCTTTCAAGAGCCAACAACTTTAACATTCATGAACAACAAATTCAAAAGACATATGCACTGTTTAAGCATACATTCAGAAAACAAAAATATTGCCACCACATCAAAATAATTAATCTGTTATAAAATTCAAAATTCATGCAATTCTTCTCTTTTTCAATTAAGAACATTTTTAATTTAAGAAAGGTGATGGATTCATAGGACATTCATAACTTTTAGGCATAGACACTAATGATCACAAGACACAAACATAGATAAACATAAGCACTAAAATTCGAAAAACAGGAAAATAAAGAACAAGGAGATTAAAGAACGGGTCCACCTTAGTGATGGCGGCTTGTTCTTCCTCTTGAAGGTCTTATGGAGTGCTTGAGCTCCTCAATGTCTCTTCCTTGTCTTTGTTGCTCCTCTCTCATGATTCTTTGATCTTCTCTAATTTCATGGAGGAGAATGGAGTGTTCTTGGTGCTCCACCCTTAGTTGTCCCATGTTGGAACTCAATTCTCCTAGGGAGGTGTTAATTTGCTCCCAATAGTCTTGTGGAGGAAAGTGCATCCCTTGAGGCATCTCAGGGATCTCATGATGAGAGGGGTCTCTTGTTTGCTCCATCCTTTTCTTAGTGATGGGCTTGTCCTCATCAATGAGGATGTCTCCCTCTATGTCAACTCCTACTGAATAACAGAGGTGACAAATGAGATGAGGAAAGGCTAACCTTGCCAAGGTAGAGGACTTGTCCGCCACCTTATAGAGTTCTTGGGCTATAACCTCATGAACTTCTACTTCTTCTCCAATCATGATGCTATGAATCATGATGGCCCGGTCTAGAGTAACTTCGGACCGGTTGCTAGTGGGAATGATTGAACGTTGGATAAACTCCAACCATCCTCTAGCCACGGGCTTGAGGTCATGCCTTCTCAATTGAACCGGCTTCCCTCTTGAATCTCTCTTCCATTGGGCGCCCTCTTCACAAATGTCAGTGAGGACTTGGTCCAACCTTTGATCAAAGTTGACCCTTCTTGTGTAAGGATGTTCATCTCCTTGCATCATAGGCAAGTTGAATGCCAACCTTACATTTTCCGGACTAAAATCCAAGTATTTCCCCCGAACCATAGTAAGCCAATTCTTTGGATCCGGGTTCACACTTTGATCATGGTTCTTGGTGATCCATGCATTGGCATAGAACTCTTGAACCATTAAGATTCCGACTTGTTGAATGGGGTTGGTAAGAACTTCCCAACCTCTTCTTCGGATCTCATGTCGGATCTCTGGATATTCACTCTTTTTGAGTGAAAAAGGGACCTCGAGGATCACCTTCTTCAAGGCCACAACTTCATAGAAGTGGTCTTGATGCACCCTTGAGATGAATCTTTCCATCTCCCATGACTCGGAGGTGGAAGCTTTTGCCTTCCCTTTCCTCTTTCTAGAGGTTTCTCCAGCCTTGGATGCCATAAATGGTTATGGAAAAACAAAAAGCAATGCTTTTACCACACCAAACTTAAAAGGTTTGCTCGTCCTCGAGCAAAAGAAGAAAGAAGAGAGTAGAAGAAGAAGAAATGAGGAAGAAGGGAATGGCTTTGTGTTCGGCCAAAGAAGGGGAGAAGTGGTGTTTAGGTTGTGTGAAAATGAAGGAGTGAAGAAGGGTTTATATAGGAGAGGGGGGCTCATGGTTCGGTTATGTATGGGTGGGTTTGGGAGGGAAAGTGGTTTGAATTTGAAGGGTGAGGTAGGTGGGGTTTTATGAAGGATGGATGTGAGTGGTGAAGAGAAGATGGGATTTAATAGGTGAAGGGTTTTTGGGAAAGAGGTATTGAAGTGATTGGTGAATGGGTGAAGAAGAAAGAGGGTGGTGGGTTGGTGGGGATCCTGTGTGGTCCACAAATCCTGAGGTGTCAAGGAAAAGTCATCCCTGCACCAAATGGCATGCAAAAATGCGTTTTGAGCCAATTCTGGCGTTAAACGCCGGGCTGGTGCCCATTTCTGGCGTTTAACGCCAGGTTCTTGCCCTTTCCTGGCGTTTAACGCCAGTCTGGTGCCCCTTTCTGGCGTTAAACGCCCAGAATGGTGCCAGACTGGGCGTTAAACGCCCACCTGCTAGCCTTACTGGCATTTAGACGCCAGTAGGTTCTTCCTCCAGGGTGTGCTATTTTTCTTCCTATTTTTCATTCTGTTTTTGCTTTTTCAATTGATTTTTTGACTTCTTATGATCATCAACCTACAAAAAACATAAAATAACAAAAGAAAATAGATAAAATATAACATTGGGTTGCCTCCCAACAAGCGCTTCTTTAATGTCAGTAGCTTGACAGAGGGCTCTCATGGAGCCTCACAGATACTCAGAGCAATGTTGGAACCTCCCAACACCAAACTTAGAGTTTGAATGTGGGGGTTCAACACCAAACTTAGAGTTTGGTTGTGGCCTCCCAACACCAAACTTAGAGTTTGACTGTGGGGGCTCTGTTTGACTCTGATTTGAGAGAAGCTCTTCATGCTTCCTCTCCATGGTGACAGAGGGGTATCCTTGAGCCTTAAACACAAAGGATTCTTCATTCACTTGAATGATCAGTTCACCTCCATCAACATCAATCACAGCCTTTGCTGTGGCTAGGAAGGGTATGCCAAGGATGATAGATTCATCCATGCATTTCCCAGTCTCTAGGACTATGAAATCAGTAGGGATGTAATGGTCTTCAACTTTTACCAGAACATCCTCTACAAGTCCATAAGCTTGTTTTCTTGAGTTGTCTGCCATCTCTAGTGAGATTCTTGCAGCTTGTACCTCAAAGATCCCTAGCTTCTCCATTACAGAGAGAGGCATGAGGTTTACACTTGACCCTAAGTCACACAGAGCCTTCTTGAAGGTCATGGTGCCTGTTCATACCCTGGGTCAAGATGTCCGACCTGGGATGTTTAGCAACAAGCCAACCGACCTCTTCAGGTCAGGCTATCCGACCTCTTGTTAAAGAGCTCGGCCAATATCCGACCTCTTCTTAAAGAGCTCGGCCAATATCCGACCTCTTCTTAAAGAGCTCGGCCAATATCCGACCTCTTCTCAAAGAGCTTGGCCAAAACGCCACAGAGGCCCAAAAAGGCCCAAACGAAGGAACACAGCCCAATCCAAAGGCAGCCGAAAGATAAAGGCGGTTCCGTTGAAGATACGCTGACCTCACCCAAAGATAAGATAAGAGAAGATAAGATAACTAACTTATCTTATCTAAGAAGGTCACTTCTCACCATTATAAATACACTGGAGTACCCAGGTATAACTCATACTCTGATTCTACATAAAACCTGTTTAATACCCATGCTAACTTAAGCATCGGAGTCTCTTGCAGGTACCCCCCACCCTCCGGTGACGAAGGATCAGCAGTGCAACCAGTCCAACAAGTCGGACGCGGCAGCTCTGGCCACCATCAACAAGTCGGACACAACAGCTCCGACCAGCACAGAAGATCTCATCCGAGATCGACCTACAGTTTCAGGTTACCCTCGGAACATTGGCGCCGTTGCCGGGGAACCTGGAAGTCATCCCATCACCATGGCGGACAACCATGACAACGACCATGATTCAGATCTAGAGGATAGAACACCGCATAAAGACGCGGATACTACACCAAAAGATACTCTTCAACCCACCAAAGGCAAGAATTCGCCAAAAGAGGAGGCTATGGAGGCACTTCAAGATCGCTTAAAGCAACTCGAAAAAAAGGTGGAACATCAACAAGAAGCTGAGAGAGACCTACGAAGGGAAGTTAGGTGATGCCACGAGTTAAAGAACAAGCTCCTAAAACTCGAAGCAGATCTCAAGGCCAAAACAACTCGATCCGGTCACGAAGACAGCCCCTACAAAGATCAAGACCCATTCACCAAAGATATCATGAAAGCTAAAGTCCCAAAGGACTTCAAGGCTCCCGACATGATCCCGTACGGCGGCACATTGGATCCAAGCCATCATCTCAGTAATTTCAGAAGAATGTACCTCACCGACACATCGGACGCCATTCGATGCAAAGTCTTCCCGACTACTCTAACGAAGACAGCAATATGGTGCTTCGACAGTTTGTCTCCAAGATCCATCACAAGTTTGACGACCTTGTTAAGAAGATTCCTCGCCAGGTTCTCCATCCAGAAGGATAAAGCCAAACACACTTCAAGCTTGCTGGGAATTAAACAAGGAGATCAGAAAAGCCTTCACAACTACATGGAAAGATTCAACAACGCATGCCTTGACATACAAAGTCTTCCAACAAAAGCGGCCATCATGGGACTCATCAATGGCCTAAGAGAAGGACCTCTCAGCCACTCAATATCCAAGAAGCACCCAACATCTCTGAACGAGGTACAGGAACGGGAACAGAAATACATCAACATGGAAGAGAACTCTCGACTAGGAGAAAGCTAAAAAACCGAATTCTCCTAACCCACCACGGGACAAGGATAAAGAGTCCAAGAAAAGAGAAGATCAATCGGAGAAGATCCCACCACCTCGCCCAATCAAAAGCAAAAAGGAGAAAGAGGTCGGACGAGTTGAAGGCCCACCTCATAACAAAGAATTGGGCAAGTTGAAGGTCCACCTCACACCGAAGAGGTCGGGCGAGTTGAAGGTCCACCTCACACCGAAGAGGTCGGGCGAGTTAAGGTCTACCTCACACCAAAGAGGTCGGACAAGTTGAAGGTCCACCTCACACTGAAGATGTCGGGCGAGTTTAAGCTCCACCTCACACCAAAGAGGTCGGACAAGTTGAAGGTCCACCTCACAACCAAGAGGTCGGACGAGTTGAAGGTCCACCTCATACCAAAGAGGTCGAACGAGTTAAACATCTACCTCACACCAAAGAGGTCGGACGAGTTGAACGTCCACCTCACACCAAGGAGGTCGGACGAGTTGAAAAGGACAACGGAGTACGAACAAGCCTTCCGAGATTTCAAAATTCTTGGGGCAACCACCCATCCTTTCCAGACCACGGGAAAGTGAAGAACTCATTATACCTCGCAGTGGGAAGTCAGGCAATAGCCTCAGCACTAGTCAGAGAAGACGAAAGTGGGAAACAACCCGTCTACTTCATCAGCAAAGCTTTACAAGGGACCGAACTAACCTATCAACAGATAGAAAAAGTTCGCCTACACCCTCATACTCACCTCTCGACGACTCCACCCATACTTTCAAGCTCACACTATCAGAGTTCCAACCAACCAGCCAATAAAGGGCATCCTGCAGAAAACAAACTTAGCTGGAAGAATCCTACAGAGGACAGCTCGGATAATTCGGGAGACCTTGGACAAAACCAGAGAACATCTCGGACAATTCGGGGGACTCTGGACAAAAACAGAAAATAGCTCGGACAAATCGGGGAAAATGAAGTCTGACACATAGAATGCCCGAGCTAATGCAGCCATCACCAACAACTCGAACAAACCGGAGAAAAATGAAGTCCGACACATAGAATGCCCGAGCTTATGCATTTTCAAAACCAGCCAGCACCAACAGCTCGGACAATTCGGGGATATGAGGTCCGACACATACCTTGAGAGCAGAATGCCCGAGCTGATGCATTTTCAAAACTAGCCAACCAAGGGGCAATAACAGAAGCCTCATCCGAGCTACATTACAAGACCACAACAAATCGGTCTCGAAGGCGGTATAAGGGATGTACTCAGGGTCAGCCACAGTAACACGCATTTAAACTATGAAATCCAGCTAATCGGACACGCTGTCTGGGATCTTAGTAGACATCTCAAAGACATAGGTCGACTATGGAATTACTACCAAACAACTCGGGCAAATAAGGAAACAACTCGGACAATAACAGTAAAACATAAAGTGACAGACGTGGCAGTAAAAAGGGAAACCCCAGGACTCACACAAAAGTCCAAGGGCACCCTTTGGAGGCAACAACAGAGCAAAAACCCAAATACAAAGTCAAAGCTTTACATCAAAAAGCATGCCAACTTCCACATTGCCCCACCAGAGGAGCTCATCAGTGTAACATCACCTTGGCCGTTCGCAAAGAGGGGACTCGACCTCCTCGGACTATTTTTCCAAGGATCGGGACAAGTCAAGTTCCTCATTGTAGGGGTACTTCACAAAATGGATTGAGGCAGAGCCCCTAGCTAATGCCACTGCTCAAAGAAGTCAGAAATTCTTGTACAAGAACATTATTACAAGGTTTGGGGTTTCTTACTCCATCACCACAAACAATGACACTCAATTCACGGACACAGGTTTCAAGAAAAGAGTGGCTAACTTGAAAATAAAGCACCAATTCACATCCGTAGAACACCCACAAGCCAATGGACAAGCAGAAGCTGCCAACAAAGTCATACTAGCCAGGTTAAAACGGACACTAAAGGACACAAAGGGAGCTTGGGCTAAAGAGCTCCCACAAGTCCTATGGGCATATCGGACAACTCCACACTTCACCACGGGGGAATCACCCTTTCGATTGATTTACGAAATGGAGGCAATGATCCCAGTAGAGATCGAAGAAGGATCCCCCAAGAATGATCTTCTACAATGAAGAGGTCAACTCCCAAATCCAAAGGAAAGAACTCGACCTACTTCCAAGAGTCCGAGAGAGAGCTCCGATCAAGGAAGAGGCGTTAAAACGTCAAATGGCCTCAAGATACAATCAGAAGGTAGTACAGCGAAGCTTTGCCAACAACAACCTTATCCTAATCCGAAATGATATCGGAACAACTCGACCTGGAGAAGGAAAGCTAGCACCCAACTGGAAAGGACCATACCAAGTTGTTTAGAAGAACTGGGGAAAGGTTGCTACAGACTGCCCGAACTTGAAGGGCAAGAGCTACCAAGGTCATGGCATGCCTGCAATCTAAAAAGGACGCCAGGCCGAGATCCAAAAAGATTGCCCGACCTAGAAAGGTCGGCAAGGTGAAACACCAAAATCATCGCCCGATCACGACAAAGTCGGCAAGATGAAAACCAAACTCATCGTCCGATTACAAAGCGACAAGTCGGCAAGGTGAAAAACAACTTCACCGCCCGACCACGATGAAAACCGAATTCATCATTCGATTTCGACAAAGTGAAAACAAAATTCACTGCTATACCAAGACGCATTAATCTGAAACGCAAATTTCACTGCCGGATCACGACAAGGTCGGCGGGGTGAAAACCAAATTCACCGCCCGATCATGATAAAATCCGGCAAAGATGAAACCAGAATTCATCGCCCGATTTCGACAAGGTCGGCAAAAAAGTGAAAGCAGAGTTCATCGTCCGATTATAAAGCTACAGGTCGGCAGAAAGTGAAAAACAATTTCACTGCACGACCACGATAAAGATGAGTCGTCCGATAAAGGTGAAAACGCAATTCACCCAAAGGACGAGCTAAAGATGCCAACCACTTTCTACAAATCGGCAAAGATGAACATAGAATAATGTAAGAAGTTATCGTAAGTGATCCGAAAAAGAACCTGACGAGGTCTTACGGATTGCTAAAATAGTAACTTAAAGACTGGCCGACGTTGAGAAGTCGGACCAAGTCAACCCAAGTTATCAGCAAATCCCTGAAAGAGACCTGACAAAGGTCCAAGAAAGAGGGTTACGAAATAACTTAGAAGAGATCGACATAAAGAAGTCGGTCTCCTACAACGGACAAGTTATAAAAGTAATCCCTGAAAGAGATCTGACAAAGGTCCAAGAAAGAGGATTACAAAAATAACTTGGAGAAGGGACTGACGTAAAGAAGTCGTCCCATAAACAAAAAGTTATAAAAAGTAATCCCTGAAAGAGACCTGACAGAGGTCCAATAAAGAGGATTACTAGAAATAACTTAGAAGCGACCGACATGAAGAAGTCGGCCCAAAGCTACAGCTTGGAACAACAAGAAAAAGTCGGACCAACAAAAGCTACAGCTTGGACCGACAAGAAGAAGTCGGACCAACGAAAACCACAGCTTGGACCGACAAGAAGTCGGACCAACGAAAGCTACAGCTCGTCGACACGAGAAATTGGACCAACGAAAAGCGTGCGCTAAAAGGGACATAGCTTTGCCCAAAAAGCCACGGCTCCATGACAAGGCTATCAAAATTGTTCAGACCAACTAAAAAGGTTCTACCAAAGAACACTAAAAAGTCGTCGGACAAGTTAGCCCCAAGGACCACCTCAACCAAGCAGAAAGTGGACAAAACCGGCAGTGATCAAAAGAGGTCGGACAACAAAATACCGACACTCTACAAAGATCCACAAAGGGGACAAAGACATCTCGCAACGGCCAGAGGAATGCCAGGAATGCTTTGCTAAAAGGTACAAAGTCTTGAAAAAAGACACTACTTAAAAGGCAAAAGCACAAATCAAAACGGCGCTAAAAAGTCATCCAAACAGACTATAAAAGGTTTCCCATCAGGAACTATACCTAAAAAGTTGTTGGATTATGACTAAAAAGCCCGAACAGTAAAGACAAACAAGTCGGAAGAAGGCTGAAAAGACCTCTCAACAAACTAAAAAAGGCAAATGCCAAACTCGCACAAGATAAAACTACTCAAGATCGACCAAAGTCAGGATGCTTGAGTACGACTTCCCCCAAAGAGAGCACGATCTCATGGAAAGATCGAACTCAAGCAGGGGCAAAGTCGTACAGGTCGACGTCAGCTAAGAAGAGGCGCAAGTACAATCTCAAAAAAGAACAAGCCAAAAGGTTAAGAAAAAACCTTAAGGCTCAAAAGTGCTTAGCTAAAAGGGATACAACTCCACTCAAAGAAGGCACAATCTCAAACAGGGCTACGTACGTCATCCGAGACTAAAAAGGTTCTATACAAAGAACACTAAAAAGTCATCAGACAAGTCACTAAGAGTCCGGATATCAAGCCGCAAGGATAACTTCACCAAAGCAGAGGGTTGTCAACACAAAAGCAAGGCGTGATCCAGAAGGCAAGGGTAGAAAACCCACACTACTACTCAAAAGAGGACGGACTGTGAAGTACCAAACCTCTAGAAAATCTGCAAAAGATTTCAAAACAATGAAGAATCAAAGCCAGACAGATGCTTGAGCACGACTTCCAAAGAGATCGAAGCTCTGAAAAATACGATCTCACGAAAAGATCGAACTCAAGCAGGGGCACTGTTCATACCCTGGGTCAAGATGTCTGACCTGGGATGTTTAGCAACAAGCCAACCGACCTCTTCAGGTCAGGCTATCCGACCTCTTGTTAAAGAGCTCGGCCAATATCCGACCTCTTCTTAAAGAGCTCGGCCAATATTCGACCTCTTCTTAAAGAGCTCGGCCAATATCCGACCTCTTCTTAAAGAGCTCGGCCAATATCCGACCTCTTCTCAAATAGCTTGGCCAAAACGCCACAGAGGCCCAAAAAGGCCCAAACGAAGGAACACAGCCCAATCCAAAGGCAGCCGAAAGATAAAGGCGGTTCCGTTGAAGATACGCTGACCTCACCCAAAGATAAGATAAGATAAGATAAGATAACTAACTTATCTTATCTAAGAAGGTCACTTCTCACCATTATAAATACACTGGAGCACCCAGGTATAACTCATACTCTGATTCTACATAAAACCTGTTTAATACCCATGCTAACTTAAGCATCGGAGTCTCTTGCAGGTACCCCCCACCCTCCGGTGACGAAGGATCAGCAGTGCAACCAGTCCAACAAGTCGGACGCGGCAGCTCTGGCCACCATCAACAAGTCGGACACAACAGCTCCGACCAGCACAGAAGATCTCATCCGAGATCGACCTACAGTTTCAGGTTACCCTCGGAACAGTGCCTATGGTACAAGGTATGGAAAACTTCCCAGGATCTTGTCTCTTTTGAGGTAATTTCTGCTTAGACAAGTCATCCAGTTCTTTGGTGTGCAAAGGGGGTTCATCCTCCCAAGTCTCATTACCAAATAACTTGTCATTTAGCTTCATGATTGCTCCAAGGTATTTAGCAACTTGCTCTTCAGTGACATACTCATCCTCTTCAGAGGAAGAATACTCATCAGAGCTCATGAAAGGCAGAAGTAAGTCCAATGAAATCTCTATGGTCTCATTTTGAGCCTCAGATTCCCATGGTTCCTCATTAGGGGACTTATTGGAAGTCAGTGCACGCCCATTGAGGTCTTCCTCAGTGGCGTTTACTTCCTCTCCCTCCTCTCCAAATTCGGCCATGTTGATGGCCTTGCACTCTCCTTTTGGATTTTCTTCTGTATTGCTTGGGAGAGTACTAGGAGGGAGTTCAGTAACTTTCTTGCTCAGCTGTCCCACTTGTGCCTCCAAATTCCTAATGGAGGATCTTGTTTCAGTCATAAAACTTTGAGTGGTTTTGATTAGATCAGAGACCATGGTTGCTAAGTCAGAGGTGTTCTGCTTAGAACTCTCTGTCTGTTGCTGAGAAGATGATGGAAAAGGCTTGCCATTGCTAAACCTGTTTCTTCCACCATTATTGTTGTTGAAACCTTGTTGAGGTCTCTCTTGATTCTTCCATGAGAAATTTGGATGATTTCTCCATGAAGAATTATAGGTGTTTCCATAGGGTTCTCCTAGGTAATTCACCTCTTCCATTGAAGGGTTCTCAGGATCATAAGCTTCTTCTTCAGATGAAGCATCCTTAGTACTGCTTGGTGCATTTTGCATTCCAGACAGACTTTGAGAAATCAAATTGACTTGTTGAGTCAATATCTTGTTCTGAGCCAGAATGGCATTCAGAGTATCAATCTCAAGAACTCCTTTCTTCTGACTTGTCCCATTGTTCACAGGATTCCTTTCAGAAGTGTACATGAATTGGTTATTTGCAACCATTTCAATTAGCTCTTGAGCTTCTGTAGGCGTCTTCTTCAGATGAAGAGATCCTCCAGCAGAGCTATCCAAAGACATCTTGGATAGTTCAGACAGACCATCATAGAAAATACCTATGATGCTCCATTCAGAAAGCATGTCAGAAGGACATTTTCTGATCAATTGTTTGTATCTTTCCCAAGCTTCATAGAGGGATTCTCCTTCCTTCTGTCTGAAGGTTTAGACTTCCACTCTAAGCTTACTCAATTTTTGAGGTGGAAAGAACTTTGCCAAGAAGGCATTGACTAGCTTTTCCCATGAGTCTAGGCTTTCTTTAGGTTGTGAGTCCAACCATGTCCTAGCTCTGTCTCTTACAGCAAAAGGGAATAGCATAAGTCTGTAGACCTCAGGGTCAACCCCATTAGTCTTAACAGTGTCACAGATTTGCAAGAATTCAGCTAAGAACTGATGAGGATCTTCTAATGGAAGTCCATGGAACTTGCAATTCTGTTGCATTAGAGAAACTAATTGAGGCTTAAGCTCAAAGTTGTTTGCTCCAATGGCAGGGATAGAGATGCTTCTCCCATAGAAGTCGGGAGTAGGTGCAGTAAAGTCACCCAGCACCTTCCTTGCATTGTTGGCATTGTTGTTATTTTCGGCTGCCATGGGTTCTTCTTCTTTAAAGATTTCTGTTAGGTCCTCTACAGAGAGTTGTGCCTTAGCTTCTCTTAGCTTTCGCTTCAAGGTCCTTTCAGGTTTAGGGTCAGCTTCAACAAGAATGCCTTTGTCTTTGTTCCTGCTCATATGAAAGAGAAGAGAACAAGAAAATGTGGAATTCTCTATGTCACAGTATAGAGATTCCTTGGTGTCAGAGAAGAAGAAAAATAGAAGGAAGAAGGAGAAGAATTCGAACTTAATCAGATAGAGTTCGAATTGTGCATTGAGAAAGAGTGGTACTCCATAGATAGAAGGATGTGAAAAGAGAGGAAGAAATTTTCGAAAATTAAGTGAAAGATTTTGAAAACATTTTGAAAAACTTTAATTGATTTTCGAAAACCAAGAGTGGGAAAGCAATCAAGTGATTTTTGAAAAAGATTTTGAAATTAGAAATCAAAAAGATATGATTAAAAACTGTTTTGAATAAGATGTGATTAAAAAGATATGATAAAAAAAATTATGCTTTTTAAAAAGATATGATTGAAAAGATATGATTTGAAAACAATTTAAAAAGATTTGATTTTTTTTTTAAAATTAATGACTTGCCTAACAAGAAAAGATATGATTCAAACATTAAACCTTTCTCAACAAAAAAGGCAACATACTTAAAATGTTGAATCAAATCATTAATTGATAGTAAGTATCTTTGAAAAAGGAAAGAAATTGATTTTGAAAAAGGTTTGATTGAAAAGATATGATTTGAAAAAGATTTGATTTTGAAACACTTTGAAAACTTGAAAAAAATTGATTTGAAAACAAAATCCTCCCTCTTGTGCCATCCTGGCGTTAAACGCCCAGAATGGTGCACATTCTGGCGTTTAACGCCCAATGCACTACCTTTTTGGGCGTTAAACGCCCAACCAGGCACCCTGGCTGGCGTTTAAACGCCAGTCTGTCCTTCTTCACTGGGAGTTTTGAACGCCTAGCTTT
Source organism: Arachis stenosperma (assembly GCF_014773155.1). NCBI lineage: Eukaryota > Viridiplantae > Streptophyta > Magnoliopsida > Fabales > Fabaceae > Arachis > Arachis stenosperma. The sequence continues at coordinate 27,642,564 of NC_080381.1, read as the reverse complement.
TTCTGTGTAATTCCTCTGCTGCATGTTCTGAATCTTCATTTCCCTGTACTATTGACTTGAAAATAGAACCAAGATCAAATAAACAATGCATGAAAGACACCAAACTTAAAATTAGACACTAGACTCAAACAAGAAACATAAAATATTTTTGGTTTTTATGATTTTGAAATTTTTTTTTTTTGGATTTTTTCGAAAATTATATGAAAATAGAAAATAAAGGTTTTAGAATTCTTAATTTGAATTCCAGGAATCATTGCAATGCTAGTCTAAGACTCCGGTCCAGGAATTAGACATGACTTCACAGCCAGCCAAGCTTTCAAAGAAAGCTCCGGTCCAAAACACTAGACATGGCCAATGGCCAGCCAAGCCTTAGCAGATCATTGCTCCAATAGCAAGATTGATAGAAATCAACAAGCTTTTGTGATGATAAGTTGAAACCTCGGTCCAATAAGATTAGACATGGCTTCACAGCCAGCCAGACTTCAACAGATCATCATGAAACTCTAGAACTCATTCTTAAGAACTCTGAAAAACACCTAATCTAAGCAACAAGATGAACCGTCAGTTGTCCATACACGAAACAATCCCCGGCAACGGCGCCAAAAACTTGGTGCGCGAAATCGTGATCACTACAACTTCGCACAACTAACCAGCAAGTGCACTGGGTCGTCCAAGTAATAAACCTTACGCGAGTAAGGGTCGATCCCACGGAGATTGTTGGTATGAAGCAAGCTATGGTCACCTTGTAAATCTTAGTCAGGCAGACTCAAATGGGTATAGATGATGAATAAAACATAAAGATAAAGATAGAGATACTTATGTATTTCATTGGTAGAAATTTCAGATAAGCGTATGAAGATGCTTGGTCCCTTCCGTCTCTCTGCTTTCCTACTGTCTTCATCCAATCCTTCTTACTCCTTTCCATGGCAAGCTTATGCAAGGGTTTCACCGTTGTCAGTGGCTACCTCCCATCCTCTCAGTGGAAATGTTCAACGCACCCTGTCACGGCACGGCTATCCAGCTGTCGGTTCTCGATCGGGCCGGAATAGAATCCAGTGATTCTTTTGCGTCTGTCACTAACGCCCCGCCCTCAGGAGTTTGAAGCACGTCACAGTCATCCAATCATTGAATCCTTCTCAGAATACCACAGACAAGGTTAGACCTTCCGGATTCTCTTGAATGCCGCCATCAGTTCTTGCCTATACCACGAAGACTCTGATCTCATGGAATGGCTGGCTCGTTTGTCAGGCGAGCACTCAGTTGTCAGGCGATCAACCATGCATCGTGTATCAGGAATCCAAGAGATATTCACCCAATCTAAGGTAGAACGGAGGTGGTTGTCAGTCACACGTTCATAGGTGAGAATGATGATGAGTGTCACGGATCATCACATTCATCAAGTTGAAGAACAAGTGATATCTTGGACAAAGAACAAGCGGAATTGAATAGAAGAACAATAGTAATTGCATTAATACTCGAGGTACAGCAGAGCTCCACACCTTAATCTATGGTGTGTAGAAACTCCACCGTTGAAAATACATAAGAACAAGGTCTAGGCATGGCCGTGAGACCAGCCTCCCAAAGAGGGTTCAATCATAAAAACATGATCAAAAGCTCCTAAGATTGAAAGATGAAAATACAATAGTAAAAGGTCCTACTTATAGGGAACTAGTAGCCTAAGGATTACAAAGATGAGTAAATGACATAAAAATCCACTTCTGGGCCCACTTGGTGTGTGCTTGGGCTGAGCAATGAAGCATTTTTCGTGTAGAGACTCTTCTTGGAGTTAAACGCCAGCTTTGGTGCCAGTTTGGGCGTTTAACTCCCATTCTTGTGCCAGTTCCGGCGTTTAACGCTGGGAATTCTAAGGGTGACTTTGAACGCCGGTTTGGGCCATCAAATCTTGGGCAAAATATGGACTATCATATATTGCTGGAAAGCCCAGGATGTCTACTTTCCAACGCCGTTGAGAGCGCGCCAATTGGGCTTCTGAAGCTCCAGAAAATCCACTTCGAGTGCAGGGAGATCAGAATCCAACAGCATCTGCAGTCCTTTTCAGTCTCTGAATCAGATTTTTGCTCAGGTCCCTCAATTTCAGCCAGAAAATACCTGAAATCACAGAAAAACACACAAAATCATAGTAAAGTCCAGAAAAGTGAATTTTAACTAAAAACTAATAAAAATATACTAAAAACTCAACTAAATATACTAAAAACATACTAAAACAATGCCAAAAAGCGTACAAATTATCCGCTCATCAATCACTTTCTATAACTTCTTGCATTATTCTGTTTTCATCTTTGCCGATTTTGTAGAATTTAGGTTTTTAGCTCTCGTTTTTATTGTGATCGCGCAGTGAATTTGATTTTCACTTTCTGTCGATCTGTAGCTTTACAATCGGGCGATGAATATTTTCAGAGTAATACGACTTGAGCGTCTGTAGAGAATCTGAACAAATTTTATTAAAAGAGAATGCAAATATACATGAGGAGCTAACTTCCTAAGTCAGGTGATTTGTAGGTCTTGGTGGGGCACCTCATTAAAAAACCTTTTTCAGGAAAAAGAGTGCGCCTTGTCCAAGATCTTTTATCATCCCTAGCTATAGTACCTTCTTTCGTTGCAGGCGTGCCATGATCTAGGAAGCTCTCGCTCGTCGAGTTCGGAAAGTTTGTAGTAGCCCTTTCCCAATACTTCTATGACTCGGAAGGGTCCTTTCCAGTTTGCTGCCAGCTTTCCTTCTCCAGGTCGAGTTGTTCCTATGTCGTTTCGGATTAGGATAAGGTCGTTTTCAACAAAGGCCCGCTGTATTACTTTTCAGTTGTATCTGGAGGCCATTTGTCTTTTCAGCGCCTCTTCCCTTATCCGAGCTTTCTCTCGGATTTCTGGAAGTAAGTCGAGCTCTTCCCTTTGAAGTTGGGAATTGACTTTTTCGCTAAAATGGATTACTCTGGGTGATCCTTCTTCGACCTCCACTGGGATCATTGCCTCCATTCCGTAAGCTAATCGGAAGGGTGACTCTTTTGTCGTAGAATGTGGAGTCGTTCGGTATGCCCATAGGACTTGTGGGAGCTCCTCAGCCCAGGCTCCCTTTGCATCCTGTAATCTCCGTTTTATCCCTGCTAATATAACTTTGTTAGCAGCTTCGGCTTGCCCATTGGCTTGGGGGTGCTCAACAGAGGTGAATTGTTGTTTTATATTCAGGTCGGCCGCTAGTTTTCTGAAGCCTGCGTCTGTGAACTGGGTACCATTGTCTGTAGTGATGGAGTATGGAACTCTGAACCTTGTGACGATGTTTCTATACAGGAATTTCCGACTTCTTTGAGCTGTGGCATTGGCTAGGGGTTCTGCCTCGATCCGTTTTGTGAAGTAGTCTATTCCTACTATGAGGAATTTGAGTTGTCCTGATCCTTGAGAAAAAGGTCCGAGGAGATCGAGTCCCCATTTTGCGAATGGCCAAGGTGAGGTTACGCTGATGAGTTCCTCTGGCGGAGCAGTGTGGAAGTTGGCATGCTTTTGACATGGCGAACATGTCCTTACGAATTCTGTGGCTTCTTTTTGTAGGGTTGGCCAATAGAATCCTGCCCGTAGTACTTTTTTGGCGAGTTCTTGCGCTCCGAGGTGATTGCCACAAATACCACTGTGTACTTCTTCTAGGATATCTTTAGTGTTGGAAGTCGGCACGCATTTTAGCAATGGTGTTGAAATCCCTCTTTTGTATAAAGTATTATTTATGACGGTATAGTATTGTGCTTCCCGTTTTAACCTCTTTGCCTCTTTCTCATCTGTAGGGGGGCCTCTGTTGTGAGGTAATTAATTATGGGGGTCATCCATCCCTGATCGCGACCTGTTATGGCTAGGACCTTTTCTTCTTCTGAGATTGATGGCTTCTGTAGAATTTCTTGGATAAGGCTTCTATTGTTGCCTCCTGGTTTGGTGCTGGCTAGTTTTGAGAGAGCATCGGCCCGGGCATTCTGTTCTCGGGGTATGTGTCGAATCTCATACTCTCCGAGTTGTCCGAGCTGTTCCCTAGTTTTGTCCAAGTACTTTTTCATAGTGGGATCTTTGGCTTGGTAGCTTCCTGTTATTTGTGAAGTGACTACTTGTGAGTCACTGAAGATGATAAGTTTTTGAGCTCCAACCTCCCTAGCCAGTTTCAAACCAGCTAATAGTGCCTCATATTCTACTTGATTGTTTGAGGCAGGAAACCCGAATTTGAGGGAGAGTTTGATTTAGGTCCCCTGGTCGCTTTCAATTATTACGCCTGTGCCACTTCCTGTTTTATTCAAGGAGCCATCCACATATAGATTCCATTCTGCGGGGATTTTCGGTGTGTCCGTAAATTCTGCAATGAAGTCAGCCAGATATTGAGATTTGATGGCCGTCCGAGTTTCGTATTGAAGGTCGAATTCAAACAGCTTGACTGCCCATTGCAAGATTCTGCCTGCCAAGTCTATTTTCTGTAAGATTCCTTTTATGGGATGGTTAGTCCGAACTATAACGGTGTGAGACTGGAAATATGGGCGAAGTCGTCGAGATGTTATTATGAGAGCGTAAGCGAACTTTTCTATTTTTTGGTAGTTCTGCTCGGACCCTTGTAACACTTTGCTGATAAAGTATATGGGTTGTTGTCCACTGTTGTCTTCTCGGACCAGTGCTGAGGCTATTGCCCGATTTCCCACCGCGAGGTACAAGATGAGTGGTTCTCCTTCTCGTGGCTGACTTAATATAGGTGGCTGTCCCAGAAATTTTTTGAAGTCTTGGAAGGCTTGCTCGCATTCAACTGTCCATTCAAACTCCTTTTCCTTCCTTAGAGTGGCGTAGAAGGGGAGAGGTCTTATTGCTGATCCCGCCAGGAATCTGGACAAGGCTGCCAACCGCCAGTTGAGTTGTTGTACCTCTTTGATACAACTCAGGCTTTTCATGTCGAGTATGGCCCTGCACTTGTTTGGGTTTGCCTCGATTCCTCTCTGTGTGATCATAAAACCCAAGAATTTATCAGCTTCTACTGCGAAGGTACATTTTATGGGATTGAGTCGCATGCCGTGTCGTCTTATGGTGTTGAATACTTGTGTCAGGTCGGATAATAACATCTCTTCATTTTGTGTCTTCACTAGCATGTCGTCTACGTAGACCTCCATGATCTTTCCGATGTGATCCGAAAAAACTTTGTTTATTAATCTTTGGTAAGTGGCTCCCACGTTTTTGAGACCGAAGGGCATAACAATATAGCAGTAATTTGCCTTTGGGGTTAAGAAAGAGGTTTTTTCTTGGTCGGGTGGGTACATTGGGATTTGGTTATATCCCGAGTATGCGTCCATAAAGGAGAGGTATTTGTATCCGGAGGAGGCATCTACCAGTGCGTCGATGTTTGGGAGCGGATAAGGATCTTTCGGGCAAGCTTTGTTGAGATCGGTATAGTCGGTGCACATTCTCCACTTTCCATTTGACTTTTTTACCAAAACGACATTAGCAAGCCATAGCGGGTATTTGACTTCTCTTATGAAGCCTGCCTCCAGTAGAGCTCGTACCTGTTCTTCCATTGCTTGAGAGCGTTCTGGTCCTAGCTTTCTGTGCCTTTGTTGTACTGGCCGAGATCCTGGGTAGACTGCCAGCTTGTGGCACATTAGTTTGGGATCTATGCCTAGCATGTCTGCGGCCTTCCACGCAAAGAGGTCGGCGTAGTCGCGTAGGAACTGTATGAGTGATTCTTTTATGTCCCCTTTTAGGAGTGTGCCTATGTTGGTTGTTTGGTCCGGGGTGTTCCCGATCTGGATTTTCTCTATTTCTCCTTCAGGTTGTAGGCGGAGCTCCTCCCGCCTCCGAACTTCACCGAGCTCGATTGTGTGGAATTCTTCTCCTCTGCCTCTGAGGTTTAGACTTTCGTTGTAACAGCAGCGCGCCATCTTCTGATCTACCTTTACTATGGCTATTCCTTCTGCGGATGGGAACTTCATGCATAGATGCAAAGTCGAGACTATTGCACCGAGTTGATTTAACGTTGCCCGACCTATTAGGGCATTGTAGGCTGAGCTTACGTCAACGACGATGTAATCTATTTTGAGTGTTCTTGACTGACTTCCCTTTCCAAAAGTTGTGTGGAGCGGGATGTATCCCATTGGTTGAACGAGGGTATCTCCTAACCTAAACAGGCTGTCCGGATATGCTCTGATTTCTTTTTCTTCCAAGCTGAGTTTGTCGAAAGCGGTTTTGAATAAAATATCAGTAGAGCTCCCCTGGTCTATCAATGTGCGGTGAAGATTTGTGTTTGCTAGTATAATAGTGATGACCATGGGATCGTCATACCCTGACGCGACGCCAGATGCGTCTTCCTTGGTAAAATTGATCGCCGAGATGTCGGGTGCTTCCTTCTTTTCTACGACGTGGTATACGTCTTTGAGATGTCTCTTGCGGGATGATTTGGAGATTTCTCCCCCGGCGAATCCGCCGTGTATCATGTGGACATGTCTTTCTGGCATCCGGGATGATCGCGCGGTTGGTCTGACGTATTTTGCTATTCTTCTTTTCCTTTGTTCATCATCATGGGTGGCCAGGTATCGATCTAGCTTTCCTTCTTGTACGAGCTTTTCTATGACGTTTTTTAAGTCAAAACACTCATTGGTGGAGTGCCCGCAGATCCGATGGTATTCACAATATTCAGCCCGGTTTCCTCCTTCTTTTTTGCCTTTGAGTGGTCGAGCTGGTGGTATTTTTTCTGTGTTGCAAACCTCTCTGTAGACATCCACAAGAGACACCCGAAGAGGGGTGTAATTATGGTATTTTTTTATTTTCTCTCCATGGTGATCTTCTTTCTTTCTGGAATCTTTGTCTTTATTCCGAGAGGTGAACCCAGCCTTTGAGGTCTCTCCTAATCGGGAGTTTTCTTCCATGTTGATGTACTTTTCCGCTCGTTCTTGCACCTCGTTTAGAGACGTGGGGTACTTCTTTGATATAGATTGACTAAAAGGCCCTTCTCGCAGGCCATTAATGAGGCCCATGATAGCGGCTTCTGTTGGCAGGTTTTGTATATCCAGGCATGTCTTGTTGAATCTCTCCATGTAGTTGCGCAGGGTTTCCCTTTCTCTTTGTCTGATTCCCAGTAAGCTCGGTGCATGTTTAGCTTTGTCCTTTTGGATGGAGAATCTGGCCAGGAACTTCTTGGCCATGTCGTCGAAACTCGAGATGGATCTAGGAGGGAGGTTGTCGAACCATCTAATTGCTGTTTTTGTTAAAGTAGTTGGAAAGGCTTTGCAACGAACTGCATCTGAGGCGTCCGTGAGATACATTCTGCTCCTGAAGTTACTGAGATGATGGCTGGGATCCGTAGTGCCATCGTACAAGGTCATGTCTGGGAGTTTAAAGTCTTTTGGGATTCTTGTCTTCATGATCTCCTTGGTGAATGGATCTTGCTCCTTGCGGGTGCTATCTTCGGGAGTGGATCGGCCGGCTTTAGTCTTGACATCGGCTTCAAGTTTTAGGAGTTTGTTCTCCAATTCCTGATGTCGCCTTATTTCTCTTTGCAGGTCCTTCTCAGCCTCTCGTTGGCGTAGAGCTTCTTCCTTAAGTTGTTTTAACTGATCTTGAAATGCATCTAGGGCTCCCTCGTTTGGGGAGTTCTTTTTATTGATTTGGGGAGTATCTTTTGGTGTAGTGTCTGCATTTTTGTGCGGCGTTCTATCCTCTAGATCTGAGTCATGGTTGTTGTCATGGTCGTTCGCCATGGTGCTGGGATGACTTCCAGGTACCCCGGCAACGGCGCCAATTTTTCGAGGGTTACCTGAAACTATAGGTCGATCTCGGACGAGATCTCTGTACTGGTCAGGCTATTGTGTCCGACTTGGTGATGGTGCTGATCCTTCGTCCCCGGAGGGTGGGGGGTACCTGCAAGGGACTCCGATGTTTAAGTTAGCAAGGGTATTAAGCAGGTATTGAGTAGAATCAGAGTATGAGTTATACCTGGGTACTCCAGTGTATTTATAGTGATGAGGCGTGACCTTTTTTAGATAAGATAAGTTAGTTATCTTATCTTATCTTACCTTCTAGGTGAGGTCAGCTTATCTTCGTGGGAACCGCCCTTCCCTCTGTAGGCTTGGGCTGCCTTAGGATTTGGGGCGTGTTCCTCTATTTGGGCCCTTCTTTGGGCTTTTCTGATGACTTGGCCGAGCTCTTTGGAAAGAGGTCGGGTTGTCCTGACCTGAAGAGGTCGGTTGCTTTGTCTGTAGAACATCCCGAGTCGGACAGCTTGATCCAGGGTATGAACAATTGGTAATTGAAGATTGCCGGTTAACTTCAACTTCACTAAATATAGTCTTTCACTGAGTTGAGTAGGACTTGTGAACTCAAGTTGAGTTTATGCACTTGACTTTTCTTTATTGGTTAGAGGTTAACTAAGTGAAGGTAATTTACATTTACCATCACAATTGAGGATGATAATGAGGATAGGAATTCCAATTTTTACCTCTTGCTAAGACTTTTCTTAGTTGTTAGTTTATTTTCTTGTTATTTATATTCCTTGTTCATCATTCAAAACTCCAAAAATACTTTCCCACAACCAATAATAAGTACACTTCCCTGCAATTCCTTTGAGAGACGACCCGAGGTTTAAATACTTCGGTTATTTTTATTGGTTTGCATTGTGACAAACAAGTTAAATGTTGATCAAGGATTGTATGTCAATTTAGAACTATACTTGCAATGCGATTTTATTGAAAAATTCTTTACGGACATTTATCCTCCATCACAAACCATCACATAACACACAATTATGTAATGCACACATCACATGCCTTCCTATATGCTTGTTCATGAGCTCACAAGTTGATTTTCAGCCACTCAACCAAAATTATCGATACCCAATCCCAGTCCAAGCCTGTCCAAGAGAACGAATATTATGTATTGGTAGCCAATCCTAACCCTAGCTTTATATAACATTTGGAACAAAGTCTATTTCTTTCATCGTAATGCAATGATGCAAATGACTTTAAAATGAGAGCTTCCATTCATGAAATTTTATACCATGATGATGAATATATTAGTAAGTTTTTTAAGCGACAAAATATCACTTTAGATCAAGGAACACATTTGAATTTTACTGAAAAGATTTAGTACATAAAAAATATGATTTTGGACAGTTTTATGAGCTGAGCCTAGATTCCTATGTTACACAAGAGGATCTATCCTCACATGTTTTAACTCTCCAAAATTTATCTCGTAAGAATTAATCCCTGTGTTGAACATATGATCGATCATTTACGTAAAAAGTTCATGAAAATATCATTTTACAACCTTTAACTTATAAAGAACCTCAAATGCATCTTGTAGTGAAATAATATCATTCATACAATATTAAATATCCATTCAAACAACTATAAATGTCAAATTTAGAAGAAATGAATTTGCATTGTAATTTATTGTTTCTTACAAAACTACTTGAAAAGTTCATACTTTAGGTCTTTTTTTCCGATTTTTTAAGGGCGAGTATGAACTTTTCAAATCTTTGTATCACTCAAGTTGGGTTGAGAAATTAACTAATTTATGGCTTAAGAGATGAGAAGAGGAAAGAAAAAGAAGTTTGGGGTAGTTGGGTCACTTGAAGTATGCTCCAAAATTAATGACAGAGCTGTAAGATGTTAGTAGGGGACCTTGGGTGCTTAAGAAAGTATATGTATGAGTAATTAGGGTGTTATATGAGGTGAGAAGAGGCTATATATGTGTGGTATAAGAAGTGAAAGGTTGGACTACAGAGAAAAGTGTACAATTGACTACATGCATGTTAAGTTGGGTTGTTGCTTGTTGGTGTGACTTCTAAATACTTCTTTAGTTCCAGAAAATGAAAAGTGAAGTTAGGAGATCAGAGTGTAGTATACGTGTTGAATGTGTAGATGAAGCTGAGAGTGAGGCCTATTTATAGAGAGTGGTGATAGACAAGCTTATGGAAGGAAGCCTAGTGCATTGATAAGGTGTTATATGCATGGTTAAACATGAAATTTTGGGATTGAAGTTGACATTATTTAGGTAAGAGATGATGGGTGTCAAAGCTATCAAAGTGAGGTGTCGAAGCCTACACCCACCTTGGAAAAGTCATGAAGTAACGCTTCCTTACCTATTTCCTTTGTTTATTTATTCTAATTCTTATCTCATTGAATTAGTTTATTGATATGTGTTTCGGTGCATTGATATAGGGCTTTTGAAATTGGGAATCTTCCTGGGATATGGATGCTTTGTGTGCCATTTTTTAAGAGATACGGTTAGAATTCAGAGAGACAAGAACATTTCACTTGGATGGTTCAAACCTTGCTTTGTTCTTCGGAAGGATCTTGGGATAGATGCTGCTGGTGTAAATTCTTCTTTTATATGCCTTCTGAAACTCATTCCTTTCTTATCTTTGGTTTTCTTAGTCATTAAACAAGAAGATGAAGAATATTTTGGAATTCAAAACTTAGTCCATGAAGGTAATTTTTTTAAAGGAAAATTTAGCTACTTTGTTTATAATAATAGCATTTTGTGTAAAGAAATTGGAAATAACTTTGCAGTGAGTTTCAATTATGAATTAACAGAGGCTATAATTTTACTTTAGTTGTTTCAATCTGAATTTTTGGTATTATACTATCAGATAAATATTGAATTATTGAAATATTAATAGTGTTGACATCTAAATGTATGTAGTTTGTGAATTTATTCTTGTGCTATATCTGAATTCAGCCATTGCTTTTTATCTATATTTTTCTACATGCCTATTGGTTAAAAAGGCCTCTATTTTTTTAAGTTTTTATCTTTTCTAGATATTTATTTTATTTTGACTGTTGATACTATATCATTTTTTAATCTTTTTATTATGAATGACATATTTTTTTATCTTGAAGCTTATTTTCCTCAATCTTAAATTATATAATTTTATGCAATTAAATAATAAAAAAATTTGGGTGGATATCTGCTATTTGTCTTCAATACTCATGTTATTCTTTATCTTTTTTTTGTCACCAGTAGTTGTTTATTTGAATTTTTGTTCACTTAAAAAGTTAAATCGAGTGTTATGTTATTTCTTTGCAAAACTAATGTGATTCACTTCTATATGAATGGTATTAATGGATGGAAATATTTTTGCATCTGTCTCTTTAGTGTTGATATTCTTGAAGTTGTTGATACTTTCAAACTTCGTGCAGTTACCATCACCTTACTTAATTTACATTCTTTTAAGGTTCATATTTTTTATTACTTGTGCAATTGGCAGGGTTCTCTTAAGGGGAGAAAGAACCATATGAACATGTCTACTTGTTATATTTGGATAGAGTATCATGAAATGGGTGTTGAAGGAATTAGAGCTGTTTCAGATTATAAAGCTTACACTACTGATGCAGTTTTGATCTCCTTCATTTTGTTGCACCTAAGATGATGAAGTCCGGAGATGCGCATTTTTCTCGTGGAATTGCTGATAATTTGGATGACCCAAAATACAAGCATTACAAATATTGGTCTAACCCGTTAGAAACAAGGTGAGATCCTCTACTTAATTGCTTTAGTAAACATTTTGTAGAAGTTGCACACAAGAAGACTGCCAATCTAAAATCTGACTATTGTTGGCCCTTAGCTACTACGTAATTAATCATTTTATTACCTTGGTTGAGGGCATTGATAGATTCTTGCATTTACTATCTTCTATAATGTCGTATCCTGCTGTCTTTTAAAATTCGTTGTTTATTTATACTACTTCTCTTTATGATTTGTGTTATATTTTGTCCTGCTACTTCAGATTACCACATGCTCCAGATATAGAGATTTACTCTATGTATGGGGTCAGGATCCCAACGTAAAGAGCCTATGTTTATAAGTCAACTTCCCAATCGGAACGCTACATTCCATTTCAGATTAACACATCAGTAAATGGTGGAGATGAGGACCCTTTTTTAAAGGATGGAGTTTATAGCGCCAATGGGGATGAAACCGTTCCTGTTTTAAGCATTGGTTTCATGTGTGCAAAAGGTTAGCGAGAAAAAACCCGCTTTAATCCTTCAGGCATCCGAACGTTTATAAGGGAGTATGAACACGCTGCTCCGGCTAATCTTCTCGAAGGAAGGGGAACCCAGAGTGGTGCTTTTGTTGATATATTGGGGAACTTCGCACTTATTGAAAGATATTATACGAGTAGCAGCAGGAATCTCTGGTGAAGACTTAGGTGGACATAGAGTTCACTCAGAGATTTTCAAAGGGTCTGAAAATATTAACTCTCATTGCAATAAATATTTCGGCTGGCAGCTCTTCCTTTGTTAAATTATTTTTTATTTTTTGGATTATAAATACTCATTGTTAACTTAGTTTAGCATGAGTATTGCCCATGAGGTTATAAAGAACTGTTGTTAGGAATTAAATGGAAATGTGCACTAATCTTTGATCATTTTAGCATTGGCATTGTGACACCGAACCAATCATTTCTATGTGCTGTGAGTTTTCTGAAAGTTACCTATTCTATATGTTTGTGTTTTGGATTAGTTTTAAGACACTTCTTAATTGTATCATATCATTAATAATTTCCTCTTTTGGTGCATGTGTTTATCTTTTTTTGTTAGTGCTGCTACTAACACATATACTTAAAATGATGACAAAGCTATGTGTACACCACAAAAGTAGTCATGATTTTCTATTCGATTGTTTGTTTGTTTTATTAGATAAAGTAATTTCAAAAACATATGGATCTTATTAGCTCTCTCTCATGTCAATTTGAGAGTGAAATATGCAATTCTCTGAATACACAATTTTGACATTGATGGCACAAAATTATAAATAAAAATTTTTAACAAAAAAAAATTAGGACATCGTGTATTATTAAGGTATATCAGAATAGCATCAATTTATAGATATTTGCTTGAATCTACATAACAATGTAATTTTGTTATTTTAAAACACAAGGAGTTGTATTAACATTATACGCATAACCAAATTATTAGTTAATAAGTTATCTTCGAGTGGGTTAATAACTTCGTTCACTTACCATATTTTTCAGGCTCTTGTGACTCAACTCGAATAGTTTACTTATGATTAGTTGATTTACTGTAGAGTAAGTTTAACTATATATTTTATAATAATAACTCTATTCTCATTGTCACTGTTTACGAAAACATTAAGTTTTTTTTTAATATAATGAATGGTATATTCACCATATTTTACCCAATTACTGCTGAATCCATTTTTCTAATATATGTTGAATATGTAAACTGTAAATAGGTAACAAAATTTTGCACCATGTCATAATGAAAAGATCAGTAGTAGCAGCAGGCGCTAGACCATTCAATCCATGAAGTTCTCTATACTCAAAAAGACTAGCAAATTTTGGATGAAGCTTATACATACAAACTTAGTCACTTCATAATAACACAGACATTGAAAACACCATAATATTAACAATACACTTCATGAGTTCAAAATATGGTGAATGTAAATTTTAGGATCCCAATCACCCACAGGCTTTAAGATCTTTGAATTGTCATATCTATCTGGTGGTTCTGCAAGGAGTCAATCTTCAGGATAATGGTGTCATTTTCCTTCAAGTTATAAGTTTGACAACCTTCGTCCCAATTCACCCCGAATTTCACTCTGTATCTCTTCCTTGACTTTTGAGTAGATGAAAAAAAATGACGTTGTTGCCTCTGCTAGATGATGGACCAGCGATTTGCCAAATTGAACCATATCCAGATGGAGTGAGATATGCAGCAAAACTAGCACCCAGGTACTACAAAAAATGAAGCATTGTTAGTGTTTTGGGAGAAATTATAAAGGTAATGTATCATAAATGGATAATCAGAATTTGATGTATTTGCATAAAATTGATATGAATTATTTAGAATCAACTTACCAATCTACTTCCGGTCATGTCAGTACATATCAATGTCTTTCTATAGGAAACCTGTGGATTGTACCTGCTTGAGGATAGTTTAAAATGTTAGTCTCCATCCTAAAATTTATCTCAATGTTATCTAGAAATAAAATTTATAGATAAATACATAAATTAAGTGTCACATTACCTATTGTCAGGTATTTCTTCTCTTTCAGAACTGTCTTCGCTCAACTCAATGATTGAATTGCTTCCATCACACATAATTATTAGATTGTTAGGGTTATTACCCTCCATTATCGAATCTTCATCCTCATCTGATGAGTCTTGAAGCTTGGATGGTTCAGACCCAAACAATATCATAACATCAGGTGAGGAGGCGTCACTGTTGCTGCTATAATCTAGATGAAATGCTCTTTTTACATTGTGCAGTGTATTTTGGTCCAATTGGTCCCCACATAAAAGTTTTATCAGGAAAGATTTTAATTGGTTGGTTCCTTTTATTGAAAAGTGAAATGAAAAATATCCCAAAACCCGCATAGGTAAACTATATAGTATTCCCTCTCCTGACAAAATAGAAATCCCTAATTAACTCTGTCTCCCTATATTACATGTTACAGTTCAAATTAAATGCTGCAACTCACATGCTATTTACGATACATGACATAATATTACATATATTTGGTTACCTGCCCGTCGTATAGTCAAAATCTCAGAGTTGCTTCTTTTCCTTTTATCTAGTGTTCTTGGGTTTCCAAAAACCTCCTGAGAGCTTATAACAGCACCATCATAAGTTAGTGAGACTTTGATTATTTGCAGTGTAAGAAATGGACCCATGCCGACTTAAGTAAATAGTCATCTTTCATTGATATATTTAAGTTGTATAAGAACAAAAAAAAAAACAAAAAATGCTGGGTATGATAGTAACATATAGACTACAAACATCATTAATGGAATATGATTGTCCGATGATTATTTTGAAGCCATATACAAATTGTAGAAACCATAGTTAATTTCAGTTCCTGTGATAAATGAATAGAGTGGTAAAGAAATCTGAACTGAAAAATCTACAGTTAGCCAATGACATAAGTTACTTCAACCCAAGCCAAGCTTGATAAAATATGACATATAAAAAATGGTTACCTAAACAATAATTATAATTAATGAGATTAAAAAATTAAGAAATTTTTTTGTACATAATAACTTATTAATGAGTACAGTTATTTAATGAACCTTATGCTAATATATCTTTTATTTGATTTTAAAAAATTTATTCAAAATAAATACATAAAAAGTTATATAAAAACTACTAAAATGATGAAATTATTAAGAATTGTTTTTTGTTGAGTTGGGTTAAATATCAACTATTCTTTTGATGGGTATTTATTTTTAATTATTTAAAATCATTTTTGTTTGTCAATATCTCTACGAAGCAAAGTATGATGAACAAAAAATAAAAAGATAAAAACTTAAAAAAATAGGGGTCTTTCTAACCAATAGGCATGCGAAAAAATACAGATAAAAAGCAATGACTAAATTCAGATATAGCACAAGAATAAATTCACAAACTACATACATTTAGATGTCAACACTATTAATATTTTAATAATTCAATATTTATTTGATAGTATAATACCAGAAATTTCATATTGAAACAACTAAAGTAAAATTATAGCCTCTGTTAATTTAGAATTTAAATTCACTGCAAAGTTATTTCCAATTTCTTTACACAAAATGCTATTATTATAAACAAAGTAGCTAAATTTTTCTTTAAAAAAAATATCGAACTAAGTTTTAAATTCCAAAATATTATTTTAAATATATTAAAGTTAGCTTCTTCAGTTGGAAAAAGCTACAGCAATAATAGATGTATAATTTCTAAAATTAGTTTTAGTATTTAAAGTATATAACTATAAGTTCCGGAATCAATTTGAGAATAAGGAAGTTTATTACAGTACACAAAATGAGTTAAATAAACATTATTATTAGAAAACTGTCTCTTTTATATAGGATTAAAGGTTTGTTTCCTTATTATCTTTGTGTAATTTATTTTTTCGTAGTAATCTGATATTGTGAATTATGAGTATTCTTCTATTGATTTTTTAAAATTTGTTCATCATACCGGTATAAGCACATGAGCTCTTAATTTATCAATGTGCTCGAAGCCTACACCCGCCTTGGAAAAGTTGTGAAGTAACCCTGATAAACCACTATTTTATGATTTATATTGTGTTTAATTGAGTGGTTTTTTATCAAGTCCTTGCCCACTTATTCATATGATTTGCATGGTTTTACATTCTCCTTCCTGATTTTGTGCTATGATTGAAAACATGCTTCTTTGGGCTTTAAATTTGCTATATTTAATCCTCTCTTATAACCATTCGATTCCTTGATATGTGTGTTAAGTGTTTTCAGATATTACAGGGCAGGAATGGCTTAGGATGGAAAGGAAGCATGCAAAAGTGGAAGGAATACAAGAAGTTGAAGGAATTGCAAAGCTGTCAACCTGACCCTCTTGTACTAAATCGACCATAACTTGAGTTACAGATATCTAATTGACGCGGTTCTAGTTGTGTTGAAAAGCTAACATCCAGAGCTTTGTAACGATATATAATTTGCCATAGCTGCTCCAAAGTTAGGTGACGCGAACACGTGAATGACGCGCCCGCGTTGCATCTGCAAAATCTCAATCCACACAAACGGGTGGACGACGCTTCCGTGTCACTTTCCCGTGGCCTGTACGTACCAGATTTCAAAATCAGCGATTTCTGGGCTGTTTTTGACCCAGTTTTCAGCCCAGAAAGTACAGATTAGAGGCTATAAAGTGGGGGAATCCATTCATTCAACATAGACTAGATACTTCATACAACATACAGTCATATATAGTTTTAGGATTTAGATGTAGTTTTTAGAGAGAGAGGCTCTCTCCTCTCTCTTAGGATTAGGATTAGGACTCCTCTTAAAGGACTTAGGAATATTTTTATCTTCTTCATCACAGGTTCAATGTTCTTTTTATTTATTTTCTCTATTATTTATTTATGAACTTTTCATGTTAGGATTTTCTTAATTAATATAATTTGAGGTATTTCAGACTCATGATTACTTTCTTCTATTTATTATATAAATAATTTAGATTTTTGTAATACCCGGTCTAACTGAAATTAATTAAATAATAAGTTAAATAGGAGCGAATATGGTTGGAAGATTTGGCAATTGGAATTTGATGATTTAAATATGATATTTGGATTCAGTGATTTTTTCCGAGTCGAAAAACATAGTTTTCTGCGTAAAAGCGTGTAGTGGAATTTTGACTGGCAGTATCGGCTGAGATCTATCTGGTACTGCAGCTGAGAAATTGATTATGAGTAAATAAGACTAAGAAATGAGGAATTATTATTAGGGGAGGTAGAAATATTTAAAGTACGATTTAGAGCGCTAATCTTAAAGGTTTTGGCCCAAAACTGGGCCAACGGACAAAAATAAGTGAACCGGGCCTAAGTGGGCCCAAGACCCAACATATATAAACATTAGTTATAACTTATAAGTATTTCAGCTCATTTTGTCCTAAAGAATGAGTGTTGGACGCTGAATTGAGAAGAGAGAAGAGAAGAGAGAAAACCTAACTCTCTTTGATCTTCAAACCACCATAATTTGAGCTACGGAGCTCCGATTGACGAGCCGTTTATGGCCACGCGTCGCTCTTCTCATCCTCTACAATTCTATATAAGTTTTGTGGTGAGTAATCCACTGTTCTCTGCCCAGTTTTCATTTTCCTCTTCAAATTCGAATTTGGTTTGGGTTTTGAGGAAACCTTGTGATTTTGATTGTTTAGGAGTGCTCTAGTATGAGCCATGGGTGATATTCATCACAAACTTCAGTGGGTTAAGGTAAGAAACCCTCCAACCCTTGTGAATTGTCATTTTTATGAGCCCTAGGTTGATGTATGTATGTAATATTGGTTATGTTAGTGCATTTGATGGTTTTGGTGCACAATTGGGAGACTGGTGTTGCTTGAGGAGCTTTGGTGAGGCTTGGAGCTAAGGGTTGGTGGAAACTTCCAAAGAAGAGGCTCAATTGATTTGGCTACAAGAGGTACGGTTTAAGTTTCATTTAAGTACCGTGTGGTATGATGAGAATTCCTAGGCTAGATGCCCCTAGGATTAAGTTTGGATTGTGTAAATGGTTGGTGCTAATATGCATAGTTGGTATGTAATGTGAATTAATGATTGGGTTGAGAATTGTGTGGCCTTGTATGCTTGGTGTATTGAAATTTTGATGTATTGGGTAATGAGTATTGATTTGTGGTTTATGCATTTAAATTGTGAAATTGGGTCGGAGGCCGTAAATTTTGGGTCGGAGGCCGGAAAGAGGTAAGGAAGGTAAGTTGATGTGTGCATTGTATGATGATACAAGTGATTGGATGAATTTCAGATAATGAATATATGAATGATTGGGTTGGTTATTGAATAATGAGGTTTGAGGAGTTGAAGTGTGGAATTTGGTAATTTTGGGTGAAATTATGTAGATGAGGTATGTTTGGTTTTGGTTGAGAAATATTATATGGTCATATATGTGATTATGATTATTGATGTCTTGATGGTATGATGATGCATGAGAGGTACATATATTGTGATATATACCTTAGGAAGGATTAAGGTTGATTTATGGGTGAAACCACGTAATAGTGAGTATGATATTGATTATGTTTAATGATGGTTGATTGGAAATAGTATTGTTGGAAATTAAGATGAGGAAGGATGTGTGACATGTTGATGTGTTTGTAATTTAGCCATTTGTTTGAAATGGGTAAAAATGGTTATAAGGCGGTTTTGTGAATCGTGGTAAAGTGTTAATGTATGAGTTGAGGAGGCTTGATATTGAATTTGATATATTTTGATTGATTTCAAAGAAAAGGTATGAAATTGGCATGTTTTGATTGATTTTGAAAAGAATTAAAAATGGCTTTTTTTGAAAATGGCACTTTGTGGTTTTGCATGAAAAACATGGTTTTTGGGTATATTTTGACGAGACATAACTTGGACTACGGATCTCGGTTTTGTGCCAAATCTGTTTAGAAATGAAATTGGATCCGGGGCGTCCATGCCGTTTGAAGAACGGGTGAAAAACGATTTAAAATGAGAAAGTTATGTCCGTCGGAAGATTGGGGGTTGAATTTGTGAATTCTGCAGCTTTTAACTTAGAAAACTTTTAGCAGAATGACCCTCCACGCGTAGGCGCACTTGGCGCGTACGCGTCGTTCTTCAAGAAGGCACCATCCACGCGTGCGCGTGGTGTGCGCGTGCGCGTCGATGCGCTGCACCCAATGCCCAGCCATTTTTTCCGAGAGTTATGCTAGAGTTGTGCCAATTTTGTGCCTGGGACGCAAATGCACCCACGCGTACGCGTGGCTGACGCGTATGCGTGACTGACGCGTACGCGTCGTCTGGCTGTGTTTCAATCTGCGCGTCCACGTGTATGACGCATACGCGTCGATGAGCTTTGTGGCCATCCACGCGTGCGCGTGGAGTACGCGTACGCTGATGATTTGATTTTTGATGGTTTAGAATTTCACAAATGAATTCTCGTTGCAAGTATAGTTCCTAAACCAAACAATAATCTTTTCATACAAAAAGTTGTTTGTCACTAAAACAAACCCCTAAATTTATAAACCGAAGTATTGAAACCTCGGGTCGTTCTCCCTAGGAATTACAATAAAGTGTCTTGTTATTGGTTGTGAGTTATTTTGGGGTTTTGATATGAAGCATGAAAGATAAATGGTAAGAAAGTAAACTAAGGCCTAAAAAGGTTTTGGCAAGGGTTGGTGGTCAAGGATCTCTATCCTAAACACTAACCACAATATGAGAATTGGCAAGGATTAATCTCATTAAATCATCCTCTAACTAGTAGTAAAGGAAAGTCAAATGAGCTATATCAATCATAGTCCATAAGTCCTAACTCTTCACTAATTCAATTAGTGAGAACTAGAGTAAATGGCTCCCAATCATCAATTACTTGGACATTAGTAACTCAAGAGTTCCTAAGTTACCTTTCCAAGCCAAGAGTATAAAATTCTACTCTAAAATCCAACCAAGCATTTCATCAAACACTTGGAAGGCATAAAAGAAAAGCATAGTAAATTGACAACAAGAATGAAATCTAACAACAATTATTGAAATGAATTAATAACAACAAATCAAATGAACACAATTATTATGAATTACCTCTAATTGAATTGAAAGAGAATAGGAGGAACAAAAGTAGATCTACAACAAAGTATAAGAACAACATAAAGGAAATTACAACAAAGAATAGAGGAAGATGAATGTAACAACAAGGAATTGAAAGGTAGAAGTAGAAGAAAGCAAAGATTAAAATCTAG
Organism: Arachis stenosperma; assembly: GCF_014773155.1. Taxonomy (NCBI): domain Eukaryota; kingdom Viridiplantae; phylum Streptophyta; class Magnoliopsida; order Fabales; family Fabaceae; genus Arachis; species Arachis stenosperma. The sequence goes on along the minus strand of NC_080381.1, from coordinate 27,622,363 downwards.
ATCCAAGAACTAATCCTAATCCTAATCCTAGAGAGAAGTGAGAGCTTCTCTCTCTAGAAACTAACTCTAACTACTAAACTAAGCTAAACTAGACTAATGGTAACTAACATGTGTTTCCCTCTTCACTCCTTGGGTTAAATAGCATCAGAAATGAGTTGGATTGGGCCCACAAGGCTTTAGAATTCGCTGGCCACGTTTTGCTTTAAGTGAACCAGGTGGCAGCAACGGCGCGTGCACGTACTATGCGTGTACGCGTCACCATGCGCAGTTCAACCATAGCAAATCTTATATCTTTTTGAAGCCCCGGATGTTAGCTTTCCAACCCAACTGGAACCGCATCATTTGGACCTTTGTAGCTCAAGTTATGGTCGTTTAAGTGCGAAGAGGTCGGCTTGACAGCTTTCCGGTTCTTTCATTTCTTCATGAGTTCTCCAACTTTTCATGCTTTCTTTCTTCATTCCCTTGATCCAATCTTTGCCTCCTAAACCTTAAATCACTTAACAAACATATCAAGGCATCTAATGGAATCAAGGTGAATTAAATTTATTTATTTTAAGACCTAAAAAGCATGTTTTCACTCTCAAGCACAATTAAAGGAGAATATACAAAACCATGCTATTTCATTGAATAAATGTAGGTAAAAGGTATTAAAATCCCCTAAAATCAATACAAGATAAACCCTAAATATGGGGTTTATCAACCTCTCCACACTTAAACCAAGCATGTCTTCATGCTTAAACTAAGAATGAAGTAAGGGTATGGCATTTATTCAATGGAAACTAACTAAATGCAATCTACCTATATGCAACTATCTTGGTCAAAATAAATCAATTCCCAAGAAGCATATATTCACAAGGGCTAAGGACTACCAAGTCTAATCCACAATTGAATTGAGTTATTAAATATTTTTACAAACTTGCATGAAAGGAGATGATCATAGGTGGAGACATGTAATTGAGCATCAAACCCTCACCGGATGTGTTTGCGCTCTATTCGCTCAAGTGTTTAGGGTTGATTCTCTCAATTCTCCTCTATTTCATGCTTTCTAAGATTTGTTTTTCTTCTAACAATCAACATATATTTCATGCATGCATACATCTATCATGAGGTCTTTTCCTTAGGTTGTAATGGGGTTAGGGTCAAGGTAGGATGCATATTTGGTTAAGTGAGCTTGAGATTTGAATCTTTGATAAGCTTAGACTTCCCACCTAACCTATGACATCCTATACGATTAAGTTCTAACCAACTACCCATTCTTCATTTTTCCACATGCTCATGTATCCCTTTTCGTTTCACAACACATATGCATTGATTTTATTAAGCTACACTTTGCTTTGGGGCATTTTGTCCCCTTTTTCATTTCTTTCTCTCTTTTTTTTCTTTTTCTTTTTCTATATTTTTTTATTCTTTTCCATATTTTTTTTTCCTTTTTTTTCTTTTGGTTTTCTCATTTTTTTATACAAGAGCATCAATGCATAAGGTCTATACATTTGATCAATACACGAGCATGTACCCAATTCCCAATATTTACAACAAAAATACAAAACTACCCTTTTATTCCCCCAATGTCCCAAGAGTTCCCACACTTGAATGGTACTCACACACACTAGCCTAAGCTAATCAAAGATCCAAATAAAGTTGATTTTTGAGTTTTAAAAACTAAATCTCATACTTCTAAGCCTCCGATCTCACCCCTTATGTATTAAATCATTATGATATACCTAGCAATGAGGAAGGAGCTAGGGGATGTGGTAACTTGCGAGTGAAGCAAGGGGAAAAGTTATGATCAATGATGATCAACGATGATTATATGAGATATGGAAGATGACGGTGGACGTAACGTGTATGCCATGAGCCGAAGGGCTATATTTATTGATAAATGGCTAGTTCTTGATTGAACCATGAGCCGAATGGCTGAGTTATTGCCGGGTTACGGTAAAGCCATTATTGATTATGGCTGAGTATAAATGTATATATGATTAATGAATGAATGTGTTAAATGGATAATAATAGAAGATGTTGAAATGTGATGTGTAACCCCGTGTAGTAGGCAGTGGCGTTGTCCACTTGCTCCGAGTATGAGACGGAAAAGGATGTTTATGATAAATGAGTTAATTATGGAGTTTTGAATGAATGTAGCTCTGATACCTGGGTAGTAGTAAGGGTTGGGGTTCGTCCCACTTGCTCCAGGTTAATGTTTGAGATTTGATAACAATGAAGATTGATAATATGAATTGAGATTGAATGAATATATGTTTGAGATACCTGGGCAGTAGCAAGGGTTGTGGTTCGTCCCGCTTGCTCCGGGTCAATGCTTAAGATACTTGGGTAGTAGTAAGGGTTGTGGTTCGTCCCACTTGCTCCAGGTCAGAGATTATGACGCCTGGGTACTAGCGGCAGTAGTGGTGAATCCACTCGCTCTAGGTTGAGCTTTTAAACACCCGCTTGGGTAGTAGCCGCAGTAGTGGTTATTCCACTGGCTCTGGGTTGAGCGGGTAGTAGCAAGGGAGTTGTAGCTCAAACCTACTTGCTCCGCAAGGGGTGTTTCTGTCCAATGGTTAGCTACCAGGACATGTCGGGTTGGCTATATAACCGACAGATGATATCATCAGCCAAAGGGCAGGCATACATTATTTGCATATGTTTGAATTGTTTGGGTTTGCCTATTTGTTTTGGATTTCTACATCATATATGCTATGTTACCTGATTATGTGCTACTTGTTCTACTTGTACCTTATTTGTGTATTACTTGCCTGTATTTCTTGTGTTTGTACAACTGAGAGGCCCTTCATGCTGGTGTCGGTGGAAGCTAGGGGCTGTTCTTGATGAGATGATTTGATGATACGATTGCATGATGATGATGATCATTGAATGAGCTAATTTGAGCTCCCTGGGAAGACGCAGTGAAGTGGTTTCACTAGCTTCAGGTGAGAGTATGATGTATTGACACAAAATTGCTGAGGTAGAACAATTGGTGATGGTTTTTTTTATGATTCTGAATCTGATTCGTGAGAGAGTCAGTGGTGCACGAAATTGTGATCAATACTTTTCAAAACATAAACAATCCCTAGTAATGGCTCCAAAGACTTGGTGCTCAATACCATGGCATAAACACAACTTCGCACAACTAACCAGCAAGTGCACTGGGTCGTCCAAGTAATAAACCTTACGCGAGTAAGGGTCGATCCCACGGAGATTGGTGGTATGAAGCAAGCTATGGTCATCTTGTAAATCTCAGTCAGGCAGACTCAAATGGGTATGATGATGAACGAAAATAACATAAAAGATAAAGATAGAGATACTTATGCATATCATTGGTGAGAGCTTCAGCTAAGCGAATGAAGATGCCTTCCCTTCCGTCTCTCTGCTTTCCTAATGTCTTCATCCAATCCATCTTACTCCTTTCCATGGCAAGCTTATGCAAGGGTTTCACCGTTGTCAGTGGCTACCTCCCATCCTCTCATTGGAAATACGTCCCTGATGCCCTGTCACAGCATCGGCTATCCATCTGTTGGTTCTCAATCAGGCCGGAATAGAATCCAGTGATTCTTTTGCGTCTGTCACTAACGCCCCGCCCTCAGGAGTTTGAAGCAGTCACAGAATCATTGAATCCTGCTCAGAATACCACAGACAAGGTTAGACCTTCCGGATTCTCTTGAATGCCGCCATCAGTTCTTGCCTATACCACGAAGACTCTGATCTCACGGAATGGCTGGCTCGTTTGTCAGGCGAGCACTCGGTTGTCAGGCGATCAACCATGCATCATGTTATCAGAAATCCAAGAGATATTCACTAAGCCTCAGATGCTTGTAGAACAAGAATGGTTGTCAGTCACCTTGTTCATAGGTGAGAATGATGATAAGTGTCAATCATCACCTTCATCAAGTTGAAGAACAAGTGATATCTTGGACAAAGAACAAGCGGAATTGAATAGAAGAACAATAGTAATTGCATTAATACTCGAGGTACAGCAGAGCTCCACACCTTAATCTATGGTGTGTAGAAACTCCACCGTTGAAAATACATAAGAACAAGGTCTAGGCATGGCCGAATGGCCAGCCTCCCAAAGTGAGTTCAATCATCAAAACATGATCAAAAGACTCTCTATATTACAATAGTAAAAGGTCCTACTTATAGAAAACTAGTAGCCTAAGGTGTACAAAGATGAGTAAATGACATAAAAATCCACTTCCGGGCCCACTTGGTGTGTGCTTGGGCTGAGCAATGAAGCATTTTCGTGTAGAGACTTCTCTTGGAGTTAAACGCCAGCTTTTATGCCAGTTCTGGCGTTTAACTCCCAATTAGGTGCCAGTTCCGGCGTTTAACGCTGGAATTTCTGTAGGTGACTTTGAACGCCGGTTTGGGCCATCAAATCTTGGGCAAAGTATGGACTATCATATATTGCTGGAAAGCCCAGGATGTCTACTTTCCAACGCCGTTGAGAGCGCGCCAATTGGGCTTCTGTAGCTCCAGAAAATCCACTTCGAGTGCAGGGAGGTCAGAATCCAACAGCATCTGCAGTCCTTTTCAGTCTCTGAATCAGATTTTTGCTCAGGTCCCTCAATTTCTGCCAGAAAATACCTGAAATCACAGAAAAACACACAAACTCATAGTAAAGTCCAGAAAAGTGAATTTTAACTAAAAACTAATAAAAATATACTAAGAACTCAACTAAAACTACTAAAAACATACTAAAAACAATGCCAAAAAGCGTACAAATTATCCGCTCATCACAACACCAAACTTAAATTGTTGCTTGTCCCCAAGCAACTAAAGATCAAATAAGATAAAAAGAAGAGAATATGCAGTGAACTCCAAAAACATCTATGAAGATCAGTATTAATTAGATGAGCGGGGCTTTTAGCTTTTTGCCTCTGAACAGTTTTGGCATCTCACTTTATCCCTTGGAACTCAGAATGATTGGCTTCTTTAGGAACTCAGAATCCAGATAGTGTTATTGATTCTCCTAGTTAAGTATGATGATTCTTGAACACAGCTACTTATTGAGTCTTGGCCGTGGCCCAAAGCACTCTGTCTTCCAGTATTACCACCGGATACATACATGCCACAGACACAGAATTGGGTGAACCTTTTCAGATTGTGACTCAGCTTTGCTAAAGTCCCCAATTGGAGGTGTCCAGGGTTCTTAAGCACACTCTTATTGCCTTGGATCACAACTTTATTTCTTTCTTTTTCTTTCTCTTTTCTTCTTTCTCTCTTTTTTTTCGGTTTTTTTTTTTTTTTTGCTTCTCTTTTTTTTTTTGTATTCACTGCTTTTTCTTGCTTCAAGAATCATTTTTTATGATTTTTCAGATCCTCAATAACATGTCTCCTTTTCATCATTCTTTCAAGAGCCAATATTCATGAACCACAAATTCAAAAGACATATGCACTGTTCAAGCATACATTCAGAGAACAAAAGTGTTGCCACCACATCAATATAATTAAACTGTTATAAAATTCAAAATTCATGCAATTCTTTTCCTTTTCAATTAAGCACGTTTTTATTTAAGAAAGGTGATGGATTCATAGGACATTCATAACTTTAAGGCATAAACACTAAGACACTAATGATCATAAGACACAAACATGGATAAACATAAGCACTAAAATTCGAAAAAACAGAAGAATAAAGAACAAGGAAATCAAGGAACGGGTCCACCTTAGTGATGGCGGCTCTTCCTTCCTCTTGAAGGTCCTATGGAGTGCTTAAGCTCCTCAATGTCTCTTCCTTGCCTTTGTTGCTCCTCTCTCATGATTCTTTGATCTTCTCTTATTTCATGGAGGAGAATGGAGTGTTCTTGGTGCTCCACCCTTAGTTGTCCCATGTTAGAACTTAATTCTCCTAGGGAGGTGTTTAGTTGCTCCCAATAATTTTGTGGAGGAAAGTGCATCCCTTGAGGCATCTCAGGGATCTCATGATGAGAGGGGTCTCTTGTGTGCTCCATCCTTTTCTTGGTAATGGGCTTGTCCTCATCAATGGTGATGTCTCCCTCTATGTCAACTCCAACTGAATAACAGAGGTGACAAATGAGGTGAGGAAAGGCTAACCTTGCTAAGGTGGAAGTCTTGTCCGCCACTTTGTAGAGTTCTTGGGCTATGACCTCATGAACTTCCACTTCTTCTCCAATCATGATGCTATGGATCATGATGGCCCGGTCTAAAGTAACTTCGGACCGGTTGCTAGTGGGAATGATTGAGCGTTGGATAAACTCCAACCATCCTCTAGCCACGGGTTTGAGGTCATGCCTTCTCAATTGAACCGGCTTGCCTCTTGAATCTCTCTTCCATTGTGCGCCCTCTTCACATATGATTGTGAGGACTTGGTCCAACCTTTGATCAAAGTTGACCCTTCTTGTGTAAGGATGTTCATCTCCTTGCATCATAGGCAAGTTGAACGCCACCCTCACACTTTCCGGACTAAAATCCAAGTATTTCCCCCGAACCATAGTAAGATAATTCTTTGGATCCGGGTTCATACTTTGATCATGGCTCTTGGTGATCCATGCATTGGCATAGAACTCTTGAACCATCAAGATTCCAACTTGTTGAATGGGGTTGGTAAGTACTTCCCAACCTCTTCTTTGGATCTCATGGCGGATCTCCGGATATTCACCCTTTTTGAGTGAAAAGGGGACCTCGGGGATCACCTTCTTCAAGGCCACAACTTCATAAAAGTGGTCTTGATGCACCCTTGAGATGAACCTATCCATCTCCCATGACTCGGAGGTGGAAGCTTTTGCCTTCCCTTTCCTCTTTCTAGAGGTTTCTCCGGCCTTGGATGCCATAATGGTTATGGAAAAACGAAAAAGCAATGCTTTTACCACACCAAACTTAAAATGTTTGCTCGTCCTCGAGCAAAAGAAGAAAGAAGAGAGTAGATGAAGAAGAAATGAGGAAGAGGGAGATGGTGGTGTATTCGGCCAAGGAGGGGGAGAAGTGGTGTTTTGGTTGTGTGAAAATGAAGGGGTTAAGAAGGGTTTATATAGGAGAGAGGAGAGATGAGGTTCGGTCATTATGGGTGGGTTTGGAAGGGAAAGTGGTTTGAATTTGAAGGGTGAGGTTGGTGGGGTTTTATGAAGGATGGATGTGAGTGGTGAAGAGAAAGATGGGATTTGATAGGTGAAGGGATTTTGGGGAAGAGGTATTGAGGTGATTGATGAATGGGGAAGAAGAGAGAGGGTGGTGGTGGGGTTGGTGGGGGTCCTGTGGGGTCCACAGATCCTGTGGTGTCAAGGAAAAGTCATCCCTGCACCAAATGTTGCTCAAAATCACGTTTTGAGCCATTTCTGGCGTTAAACGCCGGGCTGGTGCCCATTCCTGGCGTTTAACGCCAGGTTCTTGCCCTTTTCTGGCGTTTAACGCCAGTCTGGTGCCCCTTTCTGGCGTTAAACGCCCAGAATGGTGCCAGACTGGGCGTTAAATGCCCAACTGCTAGCCTCACTGGCGTTTAAACGCCAGTGAATTCTTCCTCCAGGGTGTGCTGTTTTTCTTCCTGTTTTTCATTTTGTTTTTGCTTTTTCAATGGATTTTGTGACTTCTTATGATCATCAACCTACAAAAAAACATAAAATAACAAAAGAAAATATATAAAATATAATCATTGGGTTGCCTCCCAACAAGCGCTTCTTTAATGTCAGTAGCTTGACAGAGGGCTCTCATGGAGCCTCATAGATACTCAGAGCAATGTTGGAACCTCCCAACACCAAACTTAGAGTTTGAATGTGGGGGTTCAACACCAAACTTAGAGTTTGGTTGTGGCCTCCCAACACCAAACTTAGAGTTTGAATGTGGGGGCTCTGTTTGACTCTGATTTGAGAGAAGCTCTTCATGCTTCATCTCTATGGTGACAGAGGGATATCCTTGAGCCTTAAACACAAAGGATTCTCCATTCACTTGAATGATCAGTTCACCTCCATCAACATCAATCACAGCCTTTGCTGTGGCTAGGAAGGGTCTGCCAAGGATGATGGTTTCATCCATGCACTTCCCAGTCTCTAGGACTATGAAATCAGTAGGGATGTAATGTTCTTCAATCTTAACCAAAACATTCTCTACAAGTCCATAAGCTTGTTTTCTTGAGTTGTCTGCCATCTCTAGTGAGATTTTTGCAGCTTGTACCTCAAAGATCCTTAGCTTCTCCATTACTGAGAGTGGCATGAGGTTTACACTTGACCCTAAGTCACACAGAGCTTTCTTGAAGGTCATGGTGCCTATGGTACAAGGTATGGAAAACTTCCCAGGATCTTGTCTCTTTTGAGGTAATTTCTGCCTAGACAAGTCATCCAGCTCTTTGGTGAGCAAAGGAGGTTCATTCTCCCAAGTCTCATTTCCAAATAACTTGTCATTTAGCTTCATGATTGCTCCAAGGTACTTAGCAACTTGCTCTTCAGTGACATACTCATCCTCTTCAGAGGAAGAATACTCATCAGAGCTCATGAAAGGCAGAAGTAGGTCCAATGGAATCTCTATGGTCTCATGTTGAGTCTCCGATTCCCATGGTTCCTCATTGGGGAACTCATTGGAGGCTAGTGCACGCCCATTGAGGTCTTCCTCAGTGGCGTTCACTTCCTCCCCTTCCTCTCCAAATTCGGCCATATTGATGGCTTTGCACTCTCCTTTTGGATTTTCTTCTGTGTTGCTTGGAAGAGTACTTGGAGGGAGTTCAGTAACTTTCTTGCTCAGCTGTCCCACTTGTCCTTCCAAATTCCTAATGGAAGACCTTGTTTCAGTCATGAAACTTTGAGTGGTTTTGATTAGATCAGAGACCATGGTTGCTAAGTCAGAGGAGTTCTGCTTAGAATTCTCTGTCTGTTGCTGAGAAGATGATGGAAAAGGTTTGCCATTGTTAAACCTGTTTCTTCCACCATTATTATTGAAACCTTGTTGAGGTCTCTCTTGATTCTTCCATGAGAGATTTGGGTGATTTCTCCATGAAGAATTATAGGTGTTTCCATAGGGTTCTCCTAAGTAATTCACCTCTTCCATTGAAGGGTTCTCAGGATCATAAGCTTCTTCCTCAGATGAAGCCTCCTTAGTACTGCTTGGTGCATTTTGCATTCCAGACAGACTTTGAGAAATCAAATTGACTTGTTGAGTCAATATCTTGTTCTGAGCCAATATGGCATTCAGAGCATCAATCTCAAGAACTCCTTTCTTCTGACTTGTCCCATTGTTCACAGGATTCCTTTCAGAAGTGTACATGAATTGGTTATTTGCAACCATTTCAATGAGCTCTTGAGCCTCTGTAGGCGTCTTCTTCAGATGAAGAGATCCTCCAGCAGAGCTATCCAAAGACATCTTGGATAGTTCAGAGAGACCATCATAGAAAATACCTATGATGCTCCATTCAGAAAGCATGTCAGACGGACATTTTCTGATTAATTGTTTGTATCTTTCCCAAGCTTCATAGAGGGATTCTCCATCCTTCTGTCTGAAGGTTTGGACTTCCACTCTAAGCTTGCTCCATCTTTGAGGTGGAAAGAACTTTGCCAAGAAGGCATTGACTAGCTTTTCCCAAGAGTCCAGGCTTTCTTTAGGTTGAGAGTCCAACCATATCCTAGCTCTGTCTCTTACAGCAAAAGGGAATAGTATCAGTCTATAGACCTCAGGGTCTACCCCATTAGTCTTGACTGTGTCACAGATTTGCAAGAATTCAGCTAAGAACTGATGAGGATCTTCCATTGGAAGTCCATGGAACTTGCAATTCTGTTGCATTAGAGAAACTAATTGAGGTTTAAGCTCAAAGTTGTTTGCTCCAATGGCAGGGATAGAGATGCTTCTCCCATAAAAATCAGGAGTAGGTGCAGTAAAGTCACCCAGCACCTTCCTTGCATTGTTTGCATTATTGTTGTTTTCGGCTGCCATGTCTTCTTCTTCTTTGAAGAATTCGGTCAGGTCCTCTAAAGAGAGTTGTGCTTTGGCTTCTCTTAGTTTTCTCTTCAAGGTCCTTTCGGGTTCAGGGTCAGCTTCAACAAGAATGCCTTTGTCTCTGCTCCTGCTCATATGAAAGAGAAGAGAACAAGAAAATGTGGAATCCTCTATGTCACAGTATAGAGATTCCTTGAGGTGTCAGAGGAAAAGGGAAATAGAAAGAAGAAGGAGAAGGAGAATTCGAACTTTACTTAGATAAGGTTCGAATTGTGCATTAAGAAGGAGTGGTACTCCATAAATAGAAGGATGTGAGAAGGAGGGAAGAGAATTTTCGAAAATTAATTAGAAAGATATCAAAAACATTTTGAAAATTGATTGATAATTTTCGAAAATTCAAAGAAAAAAAAAGAAATCAAGTGATTTTTGAAAAAGATTTTGAAATTAGAAATTAAAAAGATTTGATTGAAAACTTATTTTGAAAAAGATGTGATTGAGAAGATATGATTTGAAAACAATTTTAAAAAGATTTGATTTGAAAACAATTTTTAAAGATATGATTTTAAAAATTAATGACTTGCCTAACAAGAAAAGATATGATTCAAACATTAAACCTTCCTCAACAGGAAAGGCAACAAATTTGAGATGTTCAATCAAATCATTAATTGTTAGTAAGTATCTTTGAAAAAGGAAAGAAATTGATTTTGAAAACATTTGATTGAAAAGATATGATTTGAAAAAGATTTGATTTTGAAAAACTTTGAAAACTTGAAAAAAATTGATTTGAAAAACAAAATCTTCCCCCTTTGCCATCCTGGCGTTAAACGCCCAGAATGGTATCCATTCTGGCGTTTAACGCCCAAAATGCACCCTTTTTGGGCGTTAAATGCCCAACCAGGTACCCTGGCTGGCGTTTAAACGCCAGTTTGCCTTTTTCACTGGGCATTTTTGAATGCCCAGCTTTTTCTGTATAATTCCTCTGCAGTATGTTCTGAATCTTCAATTCTCTGGATTATTGACTTGAAAAGATACAAAATAAAAAATATTTTTGGATTTTTAATAATCAAAATGCAACAAGAATCAAATAACAATGCATGCAAGACACCAAACTTAGCAGTTTGTATACTACTGACACTATATGAGACACATAAACACTCAAGTCAAGAGAATTCAAAGATCAGAGTAAGAAATCATCAAGAATTACTTGAAGATCCTTAAGACACATGAATGAATGCATGCAATTGACACCAAACTTAAAATGAGACACTTAGACTTAAGCAAGAAATATTTTTGGTTTTTATGATTTTCTTATTTATTTTTTTTTTTTTGTGTTTTTCGAAAATTAAGTGAAAACATCAAAATTCTTAATGAGAATTTCAGGAATCAGTGCAATGCTAGTCTAAGACTCCGGTCCAGGAATTAGACATGGCTTCACAGCCAGCCAAGCTTTCAAAGAAAGCTTCGGTCCAAAACACTAGACATGGCCAAAGGCCAGCCAAGCCTTAGCAGATCACTGCTCCAAAAGTAAGATTGATAAAAAATATCAACAAGCTTCTGTGATGATAAGTTGAAACCTCGGTCCAATGAGATTAGACATGGCTTCTCAGCCAGCCAGATTTCAACAAATCATCATGAAACTCTAGAATTCATCTTCAAGAATTTCGAAAAAAAATAAATGCCTAATCTAAGCAACAAGATGAACCGTCAGTTGTCCATACACAAGAACAATCCCCGGCAACGGCGCCAAAAAACTTGGTGCACGAAATTGTGATCAATACTTTTCAAAACATAAACAATCCCTAGTAATGGCTCCAAAGACTTGGTGCTCAATACCATGGCATAAACACAACTTCGCACAACTAACCAGCAAGTGCACTGGGTCGTCCAAGTAATAAACCTTACGCGAGTAAGGGTCGATCCCACGGAGATTGGTGGTATGAAGCAAGCTATGGTCATCTTGTAAATCTCAGTCAGGCAGACTCAAATGGGTATGATGATGAACGAAAATAACATAAAAGATAAAGATAGAGATACTTATGCATATCATTGGTGAGAGCTTCAGCTAAGCGAATGAAGATGCCTTCCCTTCCGTCTCTCTGCTTTCCTAATGTCTTCATCCAATCCATCTTACTCCTTTCCATGGCAAGCTTATACAAGGGTTTCACCGTTGTCAGTGGCTACCTCCCATCCTCTCATTGGAAATACGTCCCTGATGCCCTGTCACAGCATCGGCTATCCATCTGTCGGTTCTCAATCAGGCCGGAATAGAATCCAGTGATTCTTTTGCGTCTGTCACTAACGCCCCGCCCTCAGGAGTTTGAAGCACGTCACAGTCATTCAATCATTGAATCCTACTCAGAATACCACAGACAAGGTTAGACCTTCCGGATTCTCTTGAATGCCGCCATCAGTTCTTGCCTATACCACGAAGACTCTGATCTCACGGAATGGCTGGCTCGTTTGTCAGGCGAGCACTCGGTTGTCAGGCGATCAACCATGCATCATGTTATCAGAAATCCAAGAGATATTCACTAAGCCTCAGATGCTTGTAGAACAAGAATGGTTGTCAGTCACCTTGTTCATAGGTGAGAATGATGATGAGTGTCAATCATCACCTTCATCAAGTTGAAGAACAAGTGATATCTTGGACAAAGAACAAGCGGAATTGAATAGAAGAACAATAGTAATTGCATTAATACTCGAGGTACAGCAGAGCTCCACACCTTAATCTATGGTGTGTAGAAACTCCACCGTTGAAAATACATAAGAACAAGGTCTAGGCATGGCCGAATGGCCAGCCTCCCAAAGTGAGTTCAATCATCAAAACATGATCAAAAGACTCTCTATATTACAATAGTAAAAGGTCCTACTTATAGAAAACTAGTAGCCTAAGGTGTACAAAGATGAGTAAATAACATAAAAATCCACTTCCGGGCCCACTTGGTGTGTGCTTGGGCTGAGCAATGAAGCATTTTCGTGTAGAGACTTCTCTTGGAGTTAAACGCCAGCTTTTATGCCAGTTTGGACGTTTAACTCCCAATTAGGTGCCAGTTCCGGCGTTTAACGCTGGAATTTCTGTAGGTGACTTTGAACGCCGGTTTGGGCCATCAAATCTTGGGCAAAGTATGGACTATCATATATTGCTGGAAAGCCCAGGATGTCTACTTTCCAACGCCGTTGAGAGCGCGCCAATTGGGCTTCTGTAGCTCCAGAAAATCCACTTCGAGTGCAGGGAGGTCAGAATCCAACAGCATCTGCAGTCCTTTTCAGTCTCTGAATCAGATTTTTGCTCAGGTCCCTCAATTTCAGCCAGAAAATACCTGAAATCACAGAAAAACATACAAACTCATAGTAAAGTCCAGAAAAGTGAATTTTAACTAAAAACTAATAAAAATATACTAAGAACTCAACTAAAACTACTAAAAACATACTAAAAACAATGCCAAAAAGCGTACAAATTATCCGCTCATCAGTCAGCGAGCTGGGAATCATATGAGATATGAACTAGATTTAGTATCCCCTTACGACAGATGCCTATTTATGGATTAGTGAGAATCTAGGCTGGATACTTGGTGAAAAGGAGTTTAGGATGCTTAGTGAGTTTTTATTGCAGTGCATTGTATTTATTTGGCACTTTTACCGTACTGGGAACCCATGGGCCCGGGGTTCTCATTCCGTATATATCTCTTATTTTTCAGATACAGGTCTCGGTGCTCAGAAGTGAGTTGTGGGTCGTCTAAGAGACGGCGAAGATCGTTATTTTCTCTACCTTGTGTTTTGCTTAGAATCTCTCCACCTTTGCTTTGAAAGGATTATATTATGTATTGAACTCTTTTGGAACTTACCTATAGAGGTTCTTATGTTTCCTTTGGGAGAGATTATGATATACTGTTGTCAGTTACTTTCATACTATACCCTAGCCGGCCTAAACTTCACGGGTCGCGACTAGTGGCTATTTACTTATGTTATATATATATCCATCTGTTATCTATCTCTTAATCTCTTTTATGCCTTGTCTGTATATCACGTTCGGCTTAACAGTTTAACTTTTTGTTGTCGAAACGTGAGTGATACGTCTTTACGATTTTATTTCTACTCTTTTCAGGCTTCTCGATTAATACTCCTTTCGAAATTACCTATATTTATATATTAAAAATCCACCTGAGAGTCGTACCACCGTAATATCATTGACTTATGACTCGAGCATAAGGATTTGAATATTAGGGTGTTACATTATGGTATCAGAGCAGTTCGTCCTCGTGAGCCTGAGGGATGGAACTGCTTATGCTTCAATGCATACTCTGATTCTGTACGTGTGCTAGTTAGGGTATCTAACCGATACATCTAGCATGAAGTCCATGAGTGTACCTTTGGTACCTTGAAGCACTATACTTCTGATATTGAGACTGATCAACTTGATATCGATTGTTTGGTGTGTATTGGAACCAGATGGCGCCTCGTGGACCCAGTCGGGGATGTGAGAGAGATCGTACTAGTACACAGGAACCGGAAATCAACCCGAATAACCCGGCAAACCTTATGGCGGCGTTGGAGAATATGGCTGCTACTATGTAGGCCACTGCGGAGGCCCTTGGACAACAGATAAACAATAATGGCAAGGGGCCTGATACCTCCTGCAGCAGGGGATGATCCTATCACTTGGGATGCCTTCTAGGTGGAATTCTATAAGAAGTACTTTCCAAATTCCGCCAGAATAGCCAAGGAATTGGAGTTACTGCAGCAAAAGCAAGGTGCTAAGTCTGTATCTGAGTATACAGACAAATTTGAGGAGCTATTCAGGTTTTCTCGCATCTGTCAGGGTGCTCTGGGAGACTTCGAGGAATGAAAATGCATTAAGTATGAAGGAGGGCTCCGGAGCGACATCTTGAGTTCAGTGGGACCAATGGAGGTCCGAACTTTTTCAGAGTTGGTGAATAAGAGCAGAATTGCTGAAGAGTGTGTGAAAAGGAGGGTTGCAGAGAAAGGAAGTCATAGAGAGCACAACCAAGGATTCGCACCAAGGGGTCGAGAGTTTGAGGAGAAAGGATACGTATAACACTTTCTCCGAGGACGGAATAACTTTATGATGAGTGAGCAGTCCCAAAGAAACGGTAAGGGAAAACGGGCAGTGACTGCTTCTAATGTTTTGAGCTATCAGAGATGTGGAAGTCATCTCCCAAATAGGCCGTGCCGATTGGGGTTAGGTGTATGTTACAAGTGCGGGTTACCAGGGCATGTATCAAGAAATTGCCAACAAGGAGAGAGTCAGGATGCGGGCCGATTGCAACAGTAAGATTGAGGTAATTGCAATAATCAGGCTTAAAGGACAGTGCGTGATTTTATAATACCGCATGTACAGTAAAACTGAGAATGTCAAGCTTAATATTAGACTGAGAAGCAAATCGGATGGTCCGAGTAAGGAATTGCCTTAATACGAATGGATAAATGCCTGTGATGTAAATGATTTTCTGTTGAGAATGATGTGTTGTGTTTGTTATGTAGTTGGTTGATTTCTGGATTTTTTTATTTTTGTGAAACGGATTGAACCTGTGACTTTTAGTTCCTTTGATTTAAATAGATAAGAAATGGTCCTAAATGATGGATTTGGAAATGTTGATTTGAAATGCCAATCATGCTAAGTTGTGGTTGGGTACTTGAGGAAATAAGTGATGGAACTAATACTTGACGAGAAATCAAAGTGGCATAGCGGAAGCTTGCTAAAGCGTTAGCATAGTATGGTAATAATAAGGAAAAGTGGGGTATGATTAGAAATGCTTTATGCTTTGAGTACTTAAAAGTTTAGTGAGCTTATACAAATAATGATTCTAGATAATTGAAATTAATTGTGGCTGTGAGCTTTGATGGTTCTAAAGCGGATGAGGAAATTATCATTGATGCGTAATCGGATTTAGATGATGATTGAGTGTAAGTTGTCGTGTTCGAGAGATGAGTGCTATGATGTTTGGTCATGGTGACCTTGGATTTAGATCAAGATTTGTAATGATCGGTTTCAGAGGAATCGTTTGGAAACCTTTAAATTGCAATGCTGATGCGGTACTGAGATTGGTTTGAGGGAACCCGTGACGGGTGGTAAACTTCAATTTTTGGGGAGGTGCTGTTGAATTTTTTTTCCAAGAATTTGAAGGAGTGTTGGTTATATTTTTGAAAATGATTTTTGATATGAGTAACTTCAACAAAAGAGATGTGTCTCGAAAGCTTTTATAGATTAGTAAAGGAAAGCGGATTCTTAAGAGTTTGTCAGCTTGTTAGTCCAAACTCATTGAATTCTAAAAACGAAGAAAGCTTTGATTGATTATAGTGATGTGGGATGATGACTATGATTAACGATGATGGCAATCTTATTGATGACATGATTTGAGATTTAATAAGGTGTTAGTTGATGAGACGATAAAAGTAAGGAACGGGGCTGTTGGTCGGCGTTGAACGAATGACTGAGACCCTCGAAGATAGAGAAATTAGAGCGCGGCAACGGAAGCGCGCAGAGTAAGAAGGACCTTGGAACTGTTATACATTTGATATAAAGGCAGACTATGCTCGCGTACTTGCAGTGATGGATGAAATTTTCGAGGGCGAAAATTTCTGTTAGGGGGTAGAATGTAATACCCAGTCTAACCGAAATTAATTAAATAATAAGTTAAATAGGAGTGAATATGGTTGGAAGATTTGGCAATTGGATTTTGATGATTTAAATATGATATTTGGATTCAGTGAATTTTTCCGAGTCGGAAAACATAGTTTTCTGCGTAAAAGCGCGCAGTAAAATTTGACTGGTAGTATCGGCTGAGATCTGTCTAGTACTACAGCTGAGAAAATTGATTATGAGTAAATAAGACTAAGAAATGAGAAATTATTATTAGGGGAGGTAGAAATATTTAAAGTGCGATTTAGAGTGCTAATCTTAAAGGTTTTGGCCCAAAATTGGGCCAACAGACAAAAATAAGTGAACCGAGCCTAAGTGGGCCCAAGACCCAACATATATAAACATTAGTTATGAGCATTTCAGCTCATTTTGCCCTAAAGAATGAGTGTTGGGCGCTGAATTGAGAAGAGAGAAGAGAAGAGAAAAAACCTAACTCTCTTTGATCTTCAAACTACCATAACTTGAGCTACGGAGCTCCGATTGACGAGCCGTTTGCGGCCATGCGTCGCTCTTCTCATTCTCTACAATTCTATCTAAGTTTTGTGGTGATTAATCCACTGTCCTCTGCCCAGTTTTCATTTTCCTCTTCAAATTCGAATTTGGTTTGGGTTTTGAGGAAACCTTGTGATTTTGATTGTTTAAGAGTGCTCTAGTATGAGCCATGGGTGATATTCATCACAAACTTCAGTGGGTTAAGGTAAGAAAACCTCCAACCCTTGTGAATTGTCATTTTTATGAGCCCTAGGTTGATGTATGTATGTAATATTGGTTATGTTAGTGCATTTGATGGTTTTGGTGCACAATTGGGAGACTGGTGTTGCTTGAGGAGCTTTGGTGAGGCTTGGAGCTAAGGGTTGGTGGAGACTTCCAAAGAAGAGGCTCAATTGATTTGGCTACAAGAGGTACGGTTTAAGTTTCATTTAAGTACCGTGTGGTATGATGAGAATTCCTAGGCTAGATGCCCCTAGGATTAAGTTTGGATTGTGTAAATGGTTGGTGCTAATATGCATAGTTGGTATGTAATGTGAATTAATGATTGGGTTGAGAATTGTGTGGCCTTGTATGCTTGGTGTATTGAAATTTTGATGTATTGGGTAATGAGTATTGATTTGTGGTTTATGCATTTAAATTGTGAAATTGGGCCGGAGGCCGTAAATTTTGGGTCGGAGGCCGGAAAGAGGTAAGGAAGGTAAGTTGATGTGTGCATTGTATGATGACACAAGTGATTGGATGAATTTCAGATAATGAATATATGAATGATTGGGTTGGTTATTGAATAATGAGGTTTGAGGAGTTGAAGTATGGAATTTGGTAATTTTTGGTGAAATTATGTAGATGAGGTATGTTTGGTTTTGGTTGAGAAATATTATGTGGTCATATATGTGATTATGATTATTGATGTCTTGATGGTATGATGATGCATGAGAGGTATATATATTGTGATATATACTTGAGGAATGATTAAGGTTGATTTGTGGGTAAAACCACGTGATAGTGAGTATGATATTGATTATGTATAATGATGGTTGATTGGAAATAGTATTGTTGGAAATTGAGATGAGGAAGGATGTATGACATGTTGATGTGTTTGTAATTTAGCCATTTGTTTGAAATGGGTAAAAATGGTTATATGGCGGTTTTGTGAATCGTGGTAAAGTGTTAATGTATGAGTTGAGGAGGCTTGATATTGAATTTGATATATTTTGATTGATTTCAAAGAAAAGAGATGAAATTGGCATGTTTTGATTGATTTTGAAAAGAGTTGAAAATGGCTTGTTTTGAAAATGGCACTTTGTGGTTTTGTATGAAAAATATTGTTTTTGGGCATACTTTGACGGGACATAACTTGGACTACGGATTTTTGTTTTGTGCCAAATCTATTTAGAAATGAAATTGGATCCGGGACGTCCATGCCGTTTGAAGAACGGGTGAAAAACAATTTAAAATGAGAAAGTTATGTTCGTCGGAAGATTCGGGGTTGAATCTGTGAATTCTGCAGCTTTTAACTTAGAAAATTTATAGCAGAATAACCCTCCACGCGTAGGCGCACTTGGCGCGTACGCGTCGTTCTTCAAGAAGGCACCATCCACACGTGCGCGTGGTGTGCGCGTGCGCGTCGATGCGCTGCACCCAATGCCCAGCCATTTTTCCCGAGAGTTGTGCCAGAGTTGTGCCAGTTTTGTGCCTGGGGCGCAAATGCACCCACGCGTACGCGTGGCTGACGCGTACGCGTCGTCTGGCTGTGTTTTAATCTGCGCGTCCGCGTGTATGATGTATACGCGTCGATGAGCTTTGTGGCCATTCACGCGTGCGCATGGAGTACACGTACGCGTGGCCTTGTTTTCATCCCAAAGTTGATTTTTGAGTTTTAAAAACTAAATCTCATACTTCTAAGCCTCCGATCTCACCCCTTATGTATTAAATCATTATGATATGCCTAGCAATGAGGAAGGAGCTAGGGGATGTGGTAACTTACGAGTGAAGCAAGGGGAAAAGTTATGATCAATGATGATCAACGATGATTATATGAGATATGGAGGATGACGATGGAAGTACCGTGTATGCCATGAGCCGAAGGGCTATATTTATTGATAAATGGCTAGTTCTTGATTGAACCATGAGCTGGATAGCTGAGTTATTGCCGGGTTACGGCAAAGCCATTATTGATTATGGCTGAGTATAAATGTATATATGATTAATGAATGAATGTGTTAAATGGATAATAATGGAAGATGTTGAAATGTGATGTGTAACCCCGGGTAGTAGGTAGTGGCGTTGTCCACTTGCTCCGAGTATGAGACGGAAAAGGATGTTTATGATAAATGAGTTAATTATGGAGTTTTGAATGAATGTAGCTCTGATACCTGGGTAGTAGTAAGGGTTGGGGTTCGTCCCACTTGCTCCAGGTTAATGTTTGAGATTTGATAACAATGAAGATTGATAATATGAATTGAGATTGAATGAATATATGTTTGAGATACCTGGGCAGTAGCAAGGGTTGTGGTTCGTCCCGCTTGCTCCGGGTCAATGCTTAAGATACCTGGGTAGTAGTAAGGGTTGTGGTTCGTCCCACTTGCTCCAGGTCAGAGATTGTGACGCCTGGGTAGTAGCGGCAGTAGTGGTGAATCCACTCGCTCCAGGTTGAGCTTTTAAACACCCGCCTGGGTAGTAGCCGCAGTAGTGGTTATTCCACTGGCTCTGGATTGAGCGGGTAGTAGCAAGGGGGTTGTAGCTCAAACCTACTTGCTCCGCAAGGGGTGTTTCTGTCCAATGGTTAGCTACCAGGACATGTCGGGTTGGCTATATAACCGACATATGATATCATCAGCCATAGGGCAGGCATACATCATTTGCATATGTTTGAATTGTTTGGGTTTGCCTATTTGTTTTGGATTTCTACATCATATATGCTATGTTACCTGATTATGTGCTACTTGTTCTAGTTGTACCTTATTTGTGTATTACTTGCCTGTATTGCTTGTGTTTGTACAATTGAGAGGCCCTTCATGCTGTGTCGGTGGAAGCTGGGGGCTGTTCTTGATGAGATGATTTGATGATACGATTGGATGATGATAATGATCATTGAATGAGCTAATTTGAGCTCCCTGGGAAGACGCAGTGAAGTGGTTTAACTAGCTCCGAGTAAGAGTATGATGTATTGACACAAAATTGCTGAGGTAGAACAATTGGTGATGGTTTTGTTTATGATTCTGAATCTGATTCGTGGGAGAGTCAGCGAGCTGGGAATCATATGAGATATGAACTAGATTTAGTATCTGCTTACGACAGATGCCTATTTATGGATTAGTGAGAATCTAGGCTGGATACTTGGTGAAAAGGAGTTTAGGATGCTTAGTGAGTTTTTATTGCAGTGCATTGTATTTATTTGGCACTTTTACCGTACTGGAAACCCATGGACCCGGGGTTCTCATTCCGTATATATCTCTTGTTTTTCAGATACAGGTCCAGGTGCTCAGAAGTGAGTTGTGGGTCGTCTGAGAGACGGCGAAGATCGTTATTTTCTCTACCTTGTGTTTTGCTTAGAATCTCTCCACCTTTGCTTTGAAAGGATTATATTATGTACTGAACTCTTTTGGAACTTGCCTATAGAGGCTCTTATGTTTCCTTTGGGAGAGATAAGGATATACTGTTGTCAGTTACTTTCATACTGTACCCTAGCCGGCCTAAACTTCGCGGGTCGCGACTAGTGGCTATTTACTTATGTTATATATATATATATATATATATATATATATATATATATATATATATATATATATATATATATCCATCTGTTATCTATCTCTTAATCTCCTTTATGCCTTGTCTGTATATCGCGTTCGGCTTAACAGTTTAACTTTTTGTTGTCGAAACGTGAGTGATACGTCTTTGCAATTTTATTTCTACTCTTTTCAGGCTTCTCGATTAATACTCCTTTTGAAATTACCTATATTTATATATTAAAAATCCACCTGAGAGTCGTACCACCGTAATATCATTGACTTATGACTCGAGCATAAGGATTTGAATATTAGGGTGTTACAATTTTTTCCTTTTGGCTTTGGTTGATTAATTGGTGACTCTTGAGCTGTCAAACTCATCGTGATTGATAATTAATATCTTTGCTGATTGATTTAGATTCCTATAACTCTAGTCTTTTCTCAGGAGTTGACTAGGACTTTAGGTGTTAAATTGATTTGTCCACTTAACTTACCTTCATAGTTAGAGGTTGACTGAGTGGTAGCAAAAATATAATTCTCATCACCATTGATAAGGATAACTAGGATAGGACTTCCAGTTTTCATACATTGCTAAGAGATTTTCTAATTATTAATTTATTTTTCTTATCAATTAAATTATTTGTTCAAACCTTTTCAAAACCCCAAAAATATACCTTTGCATAACCAATAATAAATCATACTTCCCTGCAATTCCTTGAGAAGACGACCCGAGGTTTAAATACTTCGGTTATCAATTCCAAAGGGGTTTATTACTTGTGACAACCAAACGTTTGTACGAAAGGATTTTCTGTTGGTTTAGAAGCTATACTTACAACGCGATTATACTTTTATATTTCTTTACCGACAAGAAATCCGATCGTCAAACCCTTCCTTACCTATTTCCTTCATTTATTTATTCTAATTCTTATCTCATTGAATTAGTTTATTGATATGTGTTTCGGTGCGTTGATATAGAGCTTTTGAAATTGGGAATCTGCCTGGGCTATGGAAGCTTTGTGTGCCATTTTTTAAGAGACACTGTTAGAATTCAGAGAGACAGGAACATTTTACTTGGATGGTTCAAACCTTGCTTTGTTCTTCAGAAGGATCTTAGGTGTAAATTCTTCTTTTGTACGCCTTCTGAAATTCCTTCCTTTCTTATTTTGGTTTGCCTTAGTCACTAAACAAGAAGATGAAGAATATTTTGGAATTCAAAACTTAGTCCATGAAGGTGATATTTTTTTAAAGGAAAATTTAGCTAATTTATTAACAACCATGGTTAGTAAAGTAACCTCTTGATTACTGTTGTGATGGAAGCCATCATTTCACAATTCATATTTTAAAGCAGCCTCATTTGTTAACACAGATACTTCATGCACAAGAAGTATAGTTTACAGCTATCTATTGTTTTGCTACTTAGAGTTAATAATACCCCAAAAGAAAAAGTAAAAGTCATTGTCAACCATTAATGTTTGTTTTCGAAAAAAAAACATGTAAATTGTATGGCTTCTAGATAGCAAAGTCACAGAGTTGGTATTGTCCTTGCGATTGATGTGGTTCCATCCATTCTATTAATTGCACCAAGTTCTTAATAACAACATACATTTACAATAGATGACATAAATTATAATTTAAAAACCTATTGAATAACATTGGATTAATTTTTGGTTTGATTGCATACTCTAAACATAGACATTTTAACAATTTGACAAAAGTATCGTCATTTTTTATAAATATTAGTCTTTTGAAAAAAAAATTCATTTGAACACCATGTTTATGAAAATCATTAACTTACTTCATCATCATCATCATCATCATCATCATCATCATCATCATCATCATCATCATCATCATCATCATCATTTAAATCTGTTATGTCCAACAATTTATATAATATAGTAGAATAAAATTATAAAAAAAATTGCCAAAAAATGTTTTCCAAAAGGACACTTGTTCAAAATTAAAATAATAATATAATCGCATCATATACAAATTATGAAAAATGATTAAAATTTCTAATTATACTCCTATTTTTTAAATATATAATAATTTAATGATTAATATTTGAGTAAATTAGTTTATACCATATATTTTTTTTATCTTAATTATCAATTGTCACAGCTATTTTAAAAAAATATTTAAATCATTATAAACAATTATTTTTTTTAAAAAAATTGTCTAATTATATATTAGAAATAATTAAATAAATAACAAAGATAAAATTAAAAAAATTTGTATAATAGTTACTTTTTTGCCTTTTAATAATAGTTAAAAGTTTTGAAAATATTCATCAAGGTTTATTTTGTTTTAATTTTGTTCTAGAAGAAGTTTTCACTTTCAATTAAATGTACCTTTCCTGAGTATTTTTTACATAATTTTACAAGTCTTTATTTATAATTTTATTCTTTTATACTATATAAATTGTTGGACACAACATAGCTTTGAATAACGACGACGACGACAGTGATGAAGTAAGTTAATGATTTTCATAAACATGATGTTTAAATGTTTACCAAAGGGACATTTGATCGAAATAAAAATAATAATATAATCACATCATATGCAAGTTATGAAAAATGATTAAAAATTTTAATTATACTCCTATTTTTTAAATATATAATTGGTTGACATTATATAATAATTTAATTATTAATATTTGAGTAAATTATCTTTTATAGAAATTTACTGTCAACGATATATTTAATTCAAATTAAAAAATTTTTAGGATAAAATTAAAACAAAGTAAAACTTAAAGTATTCCTTAAATTTTAAACAAATTTCAGAGGCAAAAAATATACTTTACCTAAATTTGTAATTATCATCTACTTACAATTCTAAACTCTTTTAGAGAAGTTTTGTAAAAAAAATTTCTGAAAATATGATTTTACAGTAAACAATTAACATAGTAAGTTGAGTCTTGCTCCTTAAAAGCTCATCTTTATTTATCCATCCCAACTCTTTCATTATTTAGTATTTTACAAGGTCATTTTGCACTTAATGTTAGCTAAACCATGCAAGACCTAAAACTTGTGAAATTTATTGCATGTTAGGAAAGTAGGTGTGCTTTCAATGACCTATTAACATTCTATAAATGGAGTTCAACAAGCATTGGTCACCACAAGGTATTGTTTGGAGTTTGTCAAGTACTCCATCTTACACTTTATATTTTTCCTTTTAAATTTTTCTTACAACTTGAGATCAAGTATGAGTGATATACCTCCCACAGAAATAGAGGTTCCACAACTCCCTGATGAGGTTATAAGTGAAATCCTCTATTTATGTGACGCTCTAACCATTGTCAGTTTTAGTGCTACTTGCCGTTATTGGAGGCAAAGGATAACTTCGTTTGACTTTCTCAGTTAAATCTCAAAGATATGGAAAAGGCATGGCTGCTCATTGTTCATTCACTTTGGGTTTGCATCTCCTGTTGGTGGATTGGATCATGAAGATTGATGCCGTTACCGAAAAAACCGACTACCTGAACTTGCCTTTTCTTTTAACCCAACACAGCTAGTTTTAGCTCATTGGAGTCGAGATGGGAGTCTTCTGTATCCGTTACTCCTCCCTTGGAAGAAGAAGCCACTTGATGATTTGGAATCCACTTATTCAAATGCCTCGGGTACTAGATGATCCTTTGCAACGTAGTTCTTGTGAGGGTTCCTTTACTTATGTCTTTGCGCACTTTTTGAATAGTGTTCATTATGCAATTTTGCATGTTTTTAAAGATGAACCCAAAAGCACTGCTTACACTTTATCTATGTATACAAGTTTCACTAGAAACTGGCATGTTAGGATTTCATGTCCTTCATATGTGCAACGGTTGGATCCTTCGTATATTGCAGCTAGTGGTGTTGTGTATTGGCTTGCTGACCGTGAAGACAGTAATCAACCATACATTGTATCTTTCTCATTGATGACATTGACTTTTGGCCAAATTTACGTTCCTCCTGAAGCTATGTCTCATTGTGGTTGTCTTTTGGTTAGAGATGGATGTCTATGTTTAGCATCAAATAATCACACATTCTATTCATACAACTCAGTTATATGGCAGATAAGTGACACCAATGAAGGTGTTAACTGGTCACAACTATTTACATATAATGGAATAGGTACTTTGTACGTGCCAGCTGTCATGGTTGATCATGATGTTATCCAAGTTATGGAGAGGCACCTACAACTAGTTGGGGCTCAAGTCATCGCGTACTCTCAGTTTTTTTTGTTTGATATACCCCGTTGAACGCACAAGAAACAGGTTTCATCGAGTTTTTTATGATAATCATGTTAAAATTAGATCTATCCATGCATATGAAAAAACTTTATTTCTCGTGTGATGGATTACCTAAAAAGTTGTAATAGTCATGCTTTGCTGCAAACTATGTTTGCTAGGACTTAGGGTTTAAAGTTTTAGAGATTGTGTGCTATTTAGAGTTGGTTTTAATGGAACACTATGTCTCTGCTTATTGTGATTTTTTTAGTCTGTATGAGTGTTACCACCAATGTCAGATATTGGTTCGACTAGAATTGTCCAAGGAAGACCATCCATGGCATTGCTGGTTCGTTTGTAGTATTTATCCTTTATTTTTAAGTTCATCTGCCTTATTTGTGTTGTAAGGGTTTTTATTTAATTTGGTGCAAAATATTTTATTCATTATGCTATGTTTTTATGGTTATATACTTTGATGGGTTTGAAAAGAAATTGTTCGATCTCTTTCTCTTAAAAAGACATAACACATAGTGAGAGTTTGCCAAATGGTTTCAGTTGTAAACCGTATTTGATGAGCAAGTTATATTTAAAATATAAAATATTAAAGTTTTGAATGATTTAGAGAGTTTGATTTTGCTACGAAACAACTTTGGATAAATAAAAAAAAGATTGGTCACACTAAACATAGCATCCGACTTCAATTTTAATGAAATTATTTGGAAAAAAGGTAATATTGTTACATAAAATTCTCCTAGCATTTACTATCATAATAAAAAAGTTCTTTGAAAAAAGAAAATAAATGATTTTATCATACACACAATTCTAATAAGATTAAAAATATTTGAAGAAACTAAAATAATATTGCTTGCATGCACCCCTATCATTATCACAAACAGGATAACACCTTACATGTTAAAGTACTGTTTTGTTAGTGTATTAACAAAAGTAATTACATTTAATATTTGTTTATGTCCATGCTACTTGAGTTATAATGAACTATGCTAAATGGGTCTTGACTTTCTCAAGATATTAAAGGGTAAGTGTAATCATTACTTAACAATCTACTTTTACCTATATGTATATTTATTAATTTGCATCTTTTAAGACTTTACTCACTTATTATTATCAAGTGGTTCAAGATAAAAAAAATTAAATGAAGATGGGACATGAAATACTGCTTCAGGAGTTCAGGTCATTTCTAAAATATTTTCTTATTTATTGTGGAGTAGTTCAAGATAAAGAATTAAATGGAGATGAGATATGAAAGATTTCCTCCTATCATTTCAATCTTTCTTACATTGTCTTTAGTATACTTAAAACTTAATAGATGCTAGATTAATATCAAAATAAGAAATACTATGATACTATTATTTATAATTTTACATTTATTAAGTTTTTAAATATTATTTACTATTTTTTAGGAATTATTAAGTCATTCAAAAATATAATATAGATACATTGAAAAATTTTTAAATTCTTCATTATGCAGCGACAAATTCATTATCGTATCATCTAAAATTCACTTTAGTATACAGTCAATGATAATAATTATTATAAAAATAAATTAATAGAGATAAATCAAAATATACAAAATAAAATTATTTGCTAAAATTGCAGATAACTATTTTTTGTAATTAAGTATTATAAATAAATAATGGTTAAATAGTCTAATTAGTGAAGATGGTTGTTCACATCATCATTTATTTTTTTAAGTTTGTTATCATCATTTATTTTTCATACTAAAAGTACAGTGCACGCAGCCATAATTTAGCAAAATATTAACACCAATAATAATGGTTAGCCTCTTTATTTGCTTTTTGCCACCTTTACTATTTAATTTAAAGTTTGCATCATCTACTATTTCCTTTTACATCTATTACATATTTGTCAGGTAGCCAAATAATTATAATATTATGTCTTATTAGTTTATTGTTTTAATGGTATTTTATGTCTTATTAGTTTTATTTTATTTTTTATACAAAATATTATAATATTATTTAATAATTGCTGTCATTTTATTAGTGTAAACTAATGGAGCATTTTTATAATTTACAACTTTTAAAGTTTTAAACTTTTAAATTAGGTTCTAAGTAATTTTATTATATTTTTGCATATCAGTTTTAAAAATTTCAATAATTCTTTTATATTTAATTAATTTGGTACTATTTTACGGTGTGTTAGTTTTTGAGTTAATTTAAAAAAAAAAACTATATTCAAAATACAATAAGAAAACAAATGTATGGGTTCTGAGCAAAAAAGTGAAGTTAGTCTCATTCACTTCAACCCGCCCATCATCTCTCTATGTCGATTAGAAACCCTAAATACTATCTTCTCCTTCGTGCCCTCCTCGATAGCCCCATCAATCCTTCTTGCTGAGCAACAAAGATCACTAGTGCGGGCTTCAACAGCCTTGGTGAGACATGGAAGGTGGATATCTCAGTCAACAATCCTCTCCTCTAAGGATGGTTTGGATATCTGTTTTTGTCTGGTACTGAATCTTCAACCTTTTTTATTTAGGATTTCTTTTTTCTTTTGGTTGTGTTTGATTTGGGATTTCGTATGTGTTTGATTTCTACATGGTTTGAGATGTTCAGATTGTTTATCTCATAATGTTTAAAATTCTAACCATGTTTTATTCAGATTGGAACGAAACTTTTTTTTAATAGCTGATTTGTATTAATATGACCAAGATTGAAAGCAACTTTTGATGTTTCAATATATGAAAATGTGCTTCCATGCTATGGTTAATGCAGCATAATTTGCCATGCTTTTTCTAAATTACACTAACATTCGTGTGGTAGTAACTAAATCCGGATGGCCCTCGAAAGGTGGATCCAACGAGCCTGATGCAACAATCGACACTGTAAATACTTACAATAGCAATCTAATAAAGCGTGTGCTGAACCAAATTGGAACTCCGAAGTATCCTGGAAGTGCTGCTAGCATTTGCATTTATGAGCTCTACAACGAGGATATGAAGCCGGGGCCATTGTCTGAGACGAATTGGGGGACTCTTCAATGCAAATGGTGCACCTAAGAAGGGAAAGACTCCTGATTCCTGTCACTTCGATGGAGTCGCTTCTATCTCCACCACGGATCCAAGTATGGTGCTATATGCATTTTTTAGTTTAATTTAGCATTGATTAATTTGAAAATCTCTATAGTTTAAAAGCTCTAATAAAGTTTTTTTATTGTGCACAAATTTTCAATTAGTCTCTATAGCTTAAACATGAATAGTTAACTTCTTATACTGTGCAGAATTTTTATGTCAAAAACAGCGATTCATCATCCAATATATAGGGACCTTATTAGGAAATGTCTATTCAAATGAACTTGATTAAATGAGTGATGCATTTTTGTATGAGTGATGCATTTTTATCCACTCATTTTCAGATAGTAAATGAAGTCAACAGTTGAGAATAATATTCTTTGTTATGTTCTGTGTCTGTTTCTCTCATTTTTTTTTTATTTTCTTATCTGCTTGATTTTTTAGAGCAGAGATACTCATTATTTATTGAAGTTTTTTTTCTGTTTTTGGTTATGAATTGTTTATTTTTTTTCTCAAAAAATATTCTTTTCTCTCTGTCAAGAAATTTTTAACTTTAATAGAAAACCAAATATTTATTTTAGTTTCACCGATGATATCAAATAATTTTTTAATATTTCGATTACTCATGCCATGTTTCTTAATTTTGTGCTTTCTATTTCTCGATTTTTAAAATATATAATTTGATGCCTTTGGAAGAATAAAATACTTTTGTTGTAAAAAGTGAAAAAACCTATAAAATTTGATATGGTTCAATTCCAACTACTGTCATCCTCATTTTGTATATTGAGAAGTTGACCTGTTTTCTTACTATTTTTTATTTTCGTTATTTCTGTTTGTCCTTTTATTTTTTTCACAACCAAATTGAGTTTCAAAATCACCTGTATGCTTTTTTTTATCCTGTTCTCTTCAAAGCTAAATTTTTCTCTGTTCCTTATTTATATATAACTGTACATGACTCATCACTGAGTTTTTATCCTATAATTATTTCAGCATTATTTATTCTTGGGTAGTGACCTAAGTAATTAAGTAGTGTTGATATTCTGTCTATTTTTTAACCATCTAATTCAAATTGGAGTTATTTATCTCTTATATTTCTAACTGATGAATGATGCTCTTTTACGCATTTAATTTTGAAGAACTGTTGTGTTAAAATAGTGGTAAATTCTTTTAGAATCGGTGTCGTGTAATTTCACTCAGGAGGATAAAGTGAAGAGGATGCAACAACAAGAGATTCGTGTTAAGGTAAGAATTATTGTGTTTCTTTCTCAGAGAATATATTCAGTTAAAATTTATTTATATTCAAAAAATGAGAAGAATTTGATGAATAATATTTTCTTACCATAAGAAATAAGATCTTTAAATGATCATGAACCCTGAAACAGCTTTTAATAAAATTTATAACTTCAAAGTGTTATAGACTCTGCTCCTAATTGATTAATTTTTCTTTGGGGATTAAAGAAACGTACCTTTGTTGTACATAAATGCATACTTCTTTTAGCTTTGTTAGTTAAAATGTGGCTAATTTTTTGGTTCTAGCAGCAACAAAAACAGAAGCATGTGGGAAAAAAAAAACACAATGATCTTGAGACACATAATAAGAGCTATATACACTCCATATGAAAACACTTCAATTGCTCTCCGAATATCCTAGAAATTGTAGGCATCATATTGAATTTAGGTTTCTAATATGTAATTCATAGTAGCCTTGAATAATTTTGATTCTTTTTCTGAACTCTGTCTTCATGAAGAGAGATTCTTTTTCGATTTTCTGTTAGATTCTTCGTTTTCAGTATGCAGAAATTTTATTAGGGTTTGCAATTGTGTTTCTGATTTCTCACTAGGGTTTGCATGTTTCCACGGTGATTTCAAACTTATTCGGAGCATTTTTGTGTAGTTAAATCTAAGTTTTGTAATTTTCTGTTGATTTTAATACTAAATTTTCTATAATATACACTGAACTATTGAGCTATTAATACTCATGCACACTTGATCTTATTTATTGTTTGATTAGTTATTTTGTTGAATTGTTTTTTATTTCTTTAATCTTTTCATGGATATGTCTCGACCTTGGTTGTTAGATGAAGTTTTGATCATGGCCCTCCTTCTTTTTCTGTGCTCTCTTTCTTCTATACCCCTATATTTGTTTTAGGGTAGGGTTTAGGGAGAGGGATGATTTGTGGGAGTGATTGCTGATTGGAATATGGGTCAAATTGAAAAGCTGAATTTGTGGTCATGGGATTGTCTTTTCGCTTTTATAATGGTAATTGTGAGATGATCCAATAGCCTCGACAGGTTAGTAGGCATTAGATTGATTTAAGTTTTCTAATGATGTATTCATTGGGACACTTGCTCTATTGGGTCTTCCTTTGATTTTTTCATTTTCTTATTGAAAAAAGCTATAGCAATAATAGAAGTATAATGTCTAAAATTAATTTTAATATTTAAAGTATATAACTATAAATTCGGAACCAATTCAGGAATAAGAAAGTTTATTACAATACACAAAATGAGTTAAAATAAATATTATGAGAAAATTGTCTCTTTTATATATGGTTAAAGGTTTTTTTTTCTTAATATCTTTGTGTAATTTCTCTTTTCGTAGTAATCTGATATTGTGAATTATGAGTGTTCTTCTATTGATTTTTTAAAATTTCTACCTGTGTTTGGAAAGAAGTGGGACATGGCCATTTTGTGTACACTCGCTCTGTTAAGTGTAAAAAAAGGACCTTCAAGGACCATGAGGTTGATATCAAAAACAAAGGTTCTCCGTTTTTATTTGTATTTTTATTAATAAAGCTTTGGTTTTGATTGGTTCTTGAGTTTCATGTTTTTAGAGTCTTGGTAAAAGTCTCAGTTTTTATTACAAATAATTTTTTCCCTTTTGCATAGTGGATTCTCAAAAGTTAATGGTGTTCTAGAGTGTATTGTAAATACTCTTCAAATCTGGTTTCACTAATTTCTTTCTCTCATATTAATTTATTTATTTGATAATTTACTGGATAAATCTTGATTTCTTATATGATTTTCTTCCTTCGGCTAGAGTTGTGAATTTATGGAGGAGATTGTGTCCTAGATGCAGAATGGATTTACGGGCACTATTCTAAAAGGTATGGTCTTTTTTACCCATTCTCTTTGAATTCTACACTATCGATTGTGCCTTCTTATTTATTCTTTCCCAATTTCCTTGGGCATATCTCAAAAATTTCAATGTTGTTTAAATAATGAGTCTGTGTTTATGGTCATTATTTTGGCTCTGATAACCTCAACTATCTTTTGTAACTGCTATTATGTCATGCTTATAATTCTACTATTAATAACCATCCTTTCCCTTGTGGGTTAAATCTTTTGTTTATTTCTAATATAATCAAAGTTACTAAAGATTATTATGATGTCAAAAGATAATCTGAGCTTCTCATTATATAGGTGTTAAATGATTAATTCAAAGTTGGCATACAAACTTTATTAGTATTTCACTCAGGATATTAATCTGCTCTTAGAAATTGCATATTTGATAGACTCTAGAGACTTCTAAATTTTTGGATGGTTACAATTTTTTTATCGGTGAAGACATTGATGGTTGTCTATGTTATCAAGCTCTGAATGGATTAAGAAATATGCTTATTTAAGGATCAATTTTTTAAGCTGATCAAATATGCAGATTTGTTGGTTTTCTTTTGGTTTCATAATAGAGGGAAGAAAAAATACATAAGATTTTGATTTGGGCTTCTTTTTATGTATCGTAATTTTATTTTTATCACTGATGTATAATTTTGTATTGTAACCAATATCTTGAAAAATATATCTCTTTTTTGCGATAAATAATCTAATTCGGGGATCACTGCTATGCAAAAAAAAGTGTATAAATACATCCACTATAGCATGAACTATTGGAAAATTGTTTCTACTTTGTTAGTTTATCTTATACTATAAAGTTCAAGTCATTTATTCATATTCATTTAGCTATCTTTTTGTATGTGTGTGTGTGTGAATCTTAATAAAGAGCTTGGGACAACTTCATTAAAACTCTGTTGAAAAGGTGGAAACTTTGACTATTTTGAAAAGAAGTTTTCTCTATTTCTATATATTTTTTCTCACAATATGCAGAATTTTTTTGTTCAAAAGGCTATTAAATTTTGATTATTCAACAAATTAATTATTTCTATTCAGTTACTGTTTTGAATAATTGGTGTTTAATTAATTGTCTACATCTTATTTGATCCTTACTTTTGTTTATCGTGTGATTCGTGATAGTGTTGCTGAACATTTTAAAGGTTGTGGTTTATTGGTAGTCACCAGAAGAAGTCATTGGATAAAATGAATAAAATTGTGTGGAATCTTCTATTAATTGCTATAGTTACAATGATGGTCTTCCTTAACATCAAGCAGCATTAATGAGAAAGGTAAACAATTAAAAATAATTCTCCTTGCTTATTTATATGTTATTTTTTTTAGTTCTTTTTTGGTGTACTTACAAATAATTACAATATTTTTCTTAGGAAAATCTGTTGGTATATTTTGTTTTATTTTTTTATGAGTGATACATTTTTATCCCCTTATTTTCATAAAGAAAATGTGGTCAATAGTTGAAAATACTATGTAAATTGTGTCGGTTCATATTATCAAGTTTCTTTAATTTCTGTGAGAAATATTTTATCCCACTTTATAGTGGTCAATCTCGGGTTCTAGATTTGTTGAGTTGTATTTTTAAAAGTTGTTTAGAATTTTGATTATTATTCATTGTTTTGTTCTCTGTCTGTTTCTCTCTTTTTTATGTTTTTATTTGTTTTGTTTTTTATTTTGGATATACTCATCAAATTTTATTTTAGTTTTATTTGTGATATTAAATCACTTGTGGTATTTATTTTAGTTTCACTTTAATAGAAAATCAGAAGTTTATTTTAGTTTCACAACCAAATTGAGTGTCAAATTCACAGTTGTGCCTTTTTTTTCTCTGTTGAAAGTCTAAATTATCTGGGCATTATTTATGTATAAGTGTACACCAATTGATTTTTATTGGTAAGCTATTTAAAATACTTTTTTTTTTATTTTGTATCCCTTCGTCTTGAATTATCAAGGGTCTGTTTGCTAGGAAAAACGAGCTGCTTGATGAAGTTAATAGATATTTCTCTTTGCATATGTTTACTTAAATTAAGTTCTTATTCTCTATTTAGCTATCGAGCTTATGTTGATACTTTTTCTGAGAAGTTTGAGTCTTTGATTCTGTTCTCTTATTTTTTTTAAATAAAATTAGTAAGAAATGTATTTTTATTTGTTACTCTCTTTTGTGTATATCTTTATTCCTTGATTGTATATCTTTTTTTTCTTTTGAGCACTGTTTATATTCTGGGTCGAGCTGACCGACCCGGGATGTTCGACAGACAAAGCGACCGACCTCTTCAGGTCAGGACAACCCGACCTCTTCCCAAAGAGCTCGGTCAAGTCTTCAGAAAACCCAAAGAAGGGCCCAAATAGAGGAACACGCCCTAAATCCTAAGGTAGCCCAAGCCTATAGAAAGAAGGACGGTTCCCTTAAAAGATAAAGATGACCTTACTTAAAGATAAGATAAAGATAAGATAAGATAACTAACTTATCTTATCCACAGAAGGCCACATCTCACCATTATAAATACACTGGAGCACCCAGGTATAACTCATATTCTGATTCTACTCAATACCTACTTAATACCCTTGCTAACTTAAGTATCGGAGTCCCTTATAGGTACCCTCCACCCTCCGGGGACGAAGGATCAACAGCACTTTCAAGTGTCACAAGTCGAACACACAAGCTCCGGCGACGATATACCCGCCAGACACATCGGCTCCGACCAACGCAGAAGATCTCGACCGAGATCGACCTATGGTTTCAGGTAACCCTCGGAACATTGGCGCCGTTGCCGGGGAGCCTGGAAGTCATCCCAACACCATGGCAGACAACCATGACAACGATCAAGACTCGGGTTTGGAAGATAGAACGCCACACAAGAACACAGATGCTGTATTTAAGAATACTCCGGAATCCAATGGAGACAAAAATTCATCAAATCCAGGGGCGATAGAAGCGCTTCAAAATCGATTGGAGCAACTTAAGAAAGAAGCCCAACATCAACGTGAAAAAGAAGAAGATCTACGTCGGAAGATAAGGCGGCGCCGAGAATTAGAAGATAAGCTTATGAAACTCGAAGCTGATCTCAAAACTAAAGCTATTCGACCATCCACAGAGGATAGCTCTCAGAAAGATCAAGATCCATTCACCAGGGAAATTATGAAGACCAAAATCCCAAAAGATTTCAAACTTCCGGATATGAATCTATATGACGGTACCTCGGACCCCAACCACCATCTCAGCAACTTCAGAAGTAGAATGTACCTCACTGATGCCTCAGATGCAGTTCGCTTCAAAGCCTTTCCAACAACTCTCACCAAGACAGCCATTAGATGGTTTGACAACCTACCTCCAAAATCCATCTCGAGTTTCGACGACCTGGCCAAAAAGTTTCTGGCCTGATTTTCCATACAAAAGGACAAAGCCAAACAAGCACCCAGCCTACTAGGGATCAAGCAAGGAGATCGGGAGAGTCTTCGCAACTACATGGAAAGATTCAACAAAACATGCATGGACATACAAAGTCTACCAACAGAAGCTGCCATCATGGGCCTCATAAATGGCCTACGAGAAGCACCATTCAGCCAATCTATATCAAAGAGGTACCCGACATCCCTAGACGAAGTACAAGAACGGGCGCAGAAGTACATCAATATGGAGGAAAATTCTCGACCTGGCGAAGCCTCGAAGTTCGGTTCTGCCTACCAAGATAAAGAATCCAAGAAAAAGAAAGATCGCTCTGGAGAGAAAATCAAAAAATATCATAACTACACCCTTTTTAGGGTATCATTGATAGATGTTTACAAAGAAGTCTGCCATACAGAAAAAATACCCCCAGCTCGGCCACTTAAAGGCAAAAGGGGAGGAGGAAATCGGAACGAATACTGTGAGTATCATCGAGTCCGAGGACATTCCACCAACGAATGCGTTGACTTGAAAAATGTCGTAGAGAAATTAGTTAGGGAAGGAAAACTAGATCGGTTCCTGGCCAATCGGGACGAAGAACCAAGGAAAAGAAGAAGGGATGAAGATGTCGGACGATCTGAACAGTCACCCCGCACACCGAAAAGACATGTCCACGTGATACACGGCGGATTCGCTAGAGGAGGAATATCCAAGTCATCCCGCAAGCGACACCTCAAAGAAGTATACCACGTCGAAGGCAAAAAAGAAGTGCCAGACATCCCAGCAATCACGTTTACCAAAGAAGATGCATCCGGAATTATTTCAGGACACAACGACCCCATGGTCATCACAATTATATTGGCAAACGCCAACCTCCACCGTACATTAATTGATCAAGGAAGCTCCGCCGAAATTCTATTCAAAACTGCCTTCAACAAGCTCAGCTTAGAAGAGAAAGAGCTTAAAGCATATTCGAACAGCCTGTTCGGACTTGGGGACACCCCAGTACAGCCACTAGGATACGTATCGTTACACAACTTTTGGAAAGGGGAACCAATCCCGAACACTTAAGATAGACTATATCGTGGTCGACGTAAGCTCAGCCTACAATGCCTTAATAGGTCGGATGACATTAAATCAACTCGGAGCAATAGTTTCAACTCCACATCTATGTATGAAATTTTCAACTACAGAAGGGATAGCTACAATAAAAGCAGATCAAAAGATGGCGTGTCGCTGTTATAACGAAAGTCTAAATCTCTGAGGCGAAGGAGGAAAGTTCCACACAATCGAACTCGGCGGAGATCAGAGACGAGAAGAACTCCATCCACGACCCGAAGGAGAAATAGAAAGAGTTTAGATCGAAGATACCTCGGACAAAACAACTAATATTGGCACGATCCTGAAAGGAGACGTAAAAGAATCACTAATACGGTTTCTACGAGATAATGTTGATCTCTTCGCATGAAAAGCTGCCGACGTGCCAGGCATAGATCCCGAACTAATGAGCCATAAGCTGGCAGTCTACCCAGAATCTTGGCCGGTACAACAAAGACGAAGAAAACTTGGACCAGAACGGCCTCAGGCTGTAGAAGAACAAGTACAAGCACTACTGGAGGCAGGATTCATAAGAGAAGTTAAATACCCACTATGGCTAGCAAATGTCGTCTTGGTGAAAAAATCAAATGGGAAGTGGCGAATGTGCACTGACTACACCGACCTCAACAAAGCCTGCCCAAAAGACCCTTATCCACTCCCAAGCATCGACGCTCTAGTAGATGCCTCATCAGGATATAAGTATCTCTCGTTCATGGACGCGTACTCAGGATACAACCAGATCCCAATGTATCCACCAGATCAAGAAAAAACCTCGTTTTTCACACCAAAAGCGAATTATTGCTACATCGTAATGCTTTTCGGCCTTAAAAACGCGGGAGCCACTTATCAAAGGTTAATGAATAAAGTCTTCTCAAACCACATCGGAAAAATCATGGAGGTCTATGTGGATGACATGTTGATAAAGACACAAAGTGATGAAACATTACTAACCGACTTGGTTCAAGTGTTCGACACCATACGGAAGCACAACATGTGACTCAACCGCTAAATGCACCTTCGCAGTAGAGGCAGGAAAATTCCTGGGCTTCATGCTCACACAAAGAGGAATCGAGGCAAATCCAGATAAATGCCAGGCCATATTCAACATGAAAAGCCCGATCTGCGTCAAAGAAGTCCAACAACTCAATGGGAGACTGGCAGCCCTGTCCAGATTCCTAGCAGGGTCAGCAAAAAGATCCCTCCCCTTCTACGCCACCTTAAGGAAGGGAAAAAACTTCGAGTGGATAACGGAATGTGAACAAGCCTTTCGAGACTTTAAAGAATTCCTGGGACAGCCCCCCATCCTATCTCGACCACGAGAGGGAGAACCACTCATACTATACCTGGCCGTAGGAAGTCAGGCAATAGCCTCAGCATTAATTAGAGAAGATGAAGGGGGACAACAACCCGTCTACTTCATTAGTAAAGCACTACAGGGGTCAGAGCTAAACTACCAGAAAATAGAGAAGTTCGCCTACACTTTAATACTAACATCCCGACGACTTCGCCCATACTTCTAAGCGCACACTATCAGAGTTCAGACCAACTAGCCCATAAAAGGGATACTGCAGAAAACAGATCTAGCAGGAAGAATCCTACAGTGGGCAATCGAGTTGTCCGAGTTTGACCTTCAATACGAGGCGCGGACAGCCATCAAATCACAATACCTAGCTAACTTCATTGTAGAATTCACAGACACCACAGAAATCCCCATAGAGTGGAACATATACGTGGACGGCTCCTCAAATAAAGCCGGAAGCGGTGCAGGTGTGATAATCGAAAGCAACCAGGGAACCCAACTTGAGTTTTCCCTGAAATTCGGATTCCCGGCCTCAAACAATTAGGCGAAATATGAAGCGTTATTAGCTGGCTTGAAGCTGGCTAGGGAAGTTGGAGCTCAGAAACTCAATATCTACAGTGACTCACAAGTCATTACCTCGCAAATAACGGGAAGTTACCAAGCCAAAGATCCTACCATGAAAAAATATTTGGATAAAACCAAAGAACAGCTCGGACAACTTAGAGAATATAGGATCTGTCACATATCCCGCGAGCAAAATGCCCGAGCTGACACGCTCTCAAAGCTAGCCAGCACCAAACCAGGGGGCAACAATAGAAGCCTCATCCAAGAAATACTGCAGAACCCATCGATATCAGAAGAAGAAAAAATCCTAGCCATAACAGGTCGGGATCAAGGATGGATGACACCCATAATTAACTACCTCAAAACAGAAGCGCTCCCCACAGATGAAAAGGAGGCAAAGAGGTTAAAAAAGGGGGACACATTACTACACTATCATAAATAACATCCTATACAAAAAAGGGATCTCAACACCACTGTTAAAATGCGTACCGACCTCCAACACAAAAGAAGTCTTGGAGGAAGTACACAACGGCATTTGTGGTAATCATCTCGGAGCGCAAGCTCTCACCAAAAAGGTATTCCGAGCAGGATTCTATTGGCCAAATCTACGAAAGGAAGCTACAGAATTTGTAAAGACATGTCCACCGTGTCAGAAGCATGCCAACTTTCACATCGCCCCGCCAGAAAAACTCATTAGCGTGACCTCACCTAGTGACAAATCCCATTTTGACGGTTTATCTTGTATTAATTTTAGGGGATTTTATAACCTTTTACCCTCATTTATTCATTGAAATAGCATGGTTTTGTGATTGTCTTCTTATTTGTGCTTAGATGTGAAAACATGCTTTTAGACCCTTAATTTGATGGTTTTAATCTCTCTTTGATTCCACTAGATGTCTTGATATGTTTGTTAGTGATTTCAGATTGAAAAAGGCTAGGAATGGATCAAAGGAGTGAAAAGGGAAAGCATGCAAAGTGGAGAAATCATGAAAAGTCAAAGAAGTTGAACTCGCCCATGGACGTGCGCGCGCACCTGTCGCTTGCGCGCACCTGCGAATTACCCTATGGACGCGTACGCGTGATGTGCGCGTACGCGTCGGTGTTGGTTTATGATTTTTTAATGAAAATGTGGCCAACGAATTCTGAAGGGTTGTGGGGCCCAATCCTAACCAATTTTGGCGCCAAAGATGCTATTTAAAGCCAAGGATTGAAGAGCAAAGGGGATCCCATTCATTACACACATTAGGATTAGTTTAGAAGTAGTTTTCTAGAGAGAGAAGCTCTCACTTCTCTCTAGAATTAGGATTAGGTTTAGTTCTTAGATCTAGATTTTAAATCTTTGCTTTCTTCTACTTCTACATTTCAGTTATTTGTTGTTAGATTCATCTTCTTATACTCTTTTGTTTTAATTTCCTTTATGTTGTTCTTACATTTTGTTGTAGATCTAGTATTGTTCCCTCTACATTCTTTCAATTCAATAAGAGGTAATTCATAATAATTGTTCCTCTTTGCTTTTCTATTATTGATCTTTTACCTTTATAGTTAGATCTCTCTTTAATTCTTGCAATTTATGTTGTTTACTTGTATTGCACTTTATGTGTTTGTTGAAATGTCTCTTCTAGATTTAGTATAGATTTTGTTCCTCTTGGCCTAGGTAGAGTAATTAGTGACACTTGAGTTATCTAATTCCTTTGTTGATTGATAATTGGAGAGATTGCTAATTGGTTTGGAGTGCACTAAAGCTAGTCTTTCCTTGGGAGTTGGCTAGAACTTGTGGCTCAAGTCAATTCATCCACTTGACTTTCCTTTATCTAGTAAGAGTTAACTAAGTGGTAGCAATGAACAATTCTCATCACAATTGAGAAGGATAACTAGGATATGACTTCTAATTTTCATACCTTGCCAAGAGCCTTTTATAGTTATTAGTTTACTTTCATTGTCATTTACTTTCATGCCTCTTATCAAAACCCCAAAACAACTCAAACCAATAACAAGACACTTTATTGTAATTCCTAGGGAGAACGACCCGAGGTTTGAATACTTCGGTTTATAAATTTAGGGGTTTGTTTTAGTGACAAACAACTTTTTGTATGAAAGGATTATTGCTTGGTTTAGAAACTATACTTCGACGAGATTTTATTTGAGAAATTCTAAACCGTCAAAAATCCACTCATCAAAATGGCGCCGTTGCCGGGGATTTGCAATGGTGTTATGTTATTGGTTAGTGTACATATGTGAATAGTGTAAATAGTTTATCTTTTGCTTGTTAACTAGATTTTGTTATTTTTATTTTGTTTTTCCATAATGAATTCTCACTTTGGCTATGAGTTTCGCTCTAATTGTGTTGTAGGGAATGTGAACTTCAATGATAACATGTACCAAGGATGGAACCAACAAAGATGGGAGGAGCCTCAAGGAATTGATCATTCCTATTGGCAACAACCTCCGGATACTTATAGGTATAATTCTCATCCTAATGCATGTCAATTCATTGGCTATGGTGACTCCTTTTATGATAATCAACCACCACCATATGCCTATGAATCTTATCCTCAACATGATGCTCAACCATACTCACAAGCCTCTTTCTACCAAGTACCTTTATGTGACCCTTATCCATCATATAACCAATCACCCATACCACATCCTTGTGATCATTATGAGCAAGAACCTTTAGAACCACCACAACCCTATCAAGATTACTACCAAGAACCACCTTCCTACTATGAACCCTCTCTCCAAAATAATGAACCTTCCTACCCACCACAAGCCCCAATAGACGATCCTCTCACTTTGTTACTTCAAGGACAAGAGGCCATGAAGCGGGATACACTTGAGTTTGTGACCAACTTGACCAAGGTAGTGTCTACCTTAGCCTACCAATGCTTGAATACTCAAGGTACTTTCGTGACCATATGTGAAAGGTCAAAAAAAGAGCAAAGCATGAAGGAGAAAGTGGAAAATTCGGTGGAAAAAGAGGAATCAAATTTTGTGTTGGAACAATTGGAGGAGCCTATGATCATTGAAGAAAAGCTGTGGTTGAAGATTTAGGAGATGTTGAAAGTCCATGGGAATGTAGCATCATGGAGCACTCTTCCAAGCAGCTTGAAATTGATGTTGAGGAGGGTGCGCAACCTCCAAGGCATATCATCGTTGGAGACTTGGAAGAGGCTTATCAAAAGATGGATTCAATCATGGATGAATTTCTCTCTACAATAGAATCCTCTCCCATTGGACATGGAGTTGAAATTATAGAAGAGTGTGCACAACCTCCCATACCCTTGGTGAGCATCGAGAAAGAGAGCTACCAAGAGAAAAAAGTTGGCATAGTGTATATTGAAATTGAAGAATATGAAGAGGTTGATCAAGAGATGAATTTACTCATCAATGAATTCCTCTCAAAAATTGAATCACCTCCCATTGGGCAAGATAAAGTTCTTGAAGACAACACCAGGCCAAGTAAAAGGAAAGAGGTGCACATACACAAAGAAGAGTACAAGGAAGTAGACCTTGCATTGTCTAAGTGTGGGGAGGTCTCCCTTTCCAAGTCACCATTCAACACAACATTCAAGTGGGTAAAATTCTTATCCCTAAGCTTTACTTTCTCACTTGAATATGGTTTAATTGAAAATGATGGTCAACTTAGAGCTCTTTGTGGAGTTAAGAGTAGGAAAGAATTGTGTAGTGGTTGGAAACGTCATTTTAAGCTCATGACAGTTGTAAGCCCAAAATTCAAGAGTAATGGTTGGTGTGGAACCAAATGGCATGGGTCTAGGAGGTTGTTTGGAAGCTTCTTTGAGAATTCCAAGGCCATACCACCCGGATGGAATAATGATGATCAATCTAAGGACGGGTGTCAAAACAAAGTGTGGGATCCCAGATCGCACAATGAAAATCAAATTTGGGAGCGCATGGTTTGTGGAGAACTCATCAAAGCTTGAAGATATTGAAATTGAAGAATGGAGCTTATTGGAGATTCAAGCATTGGTGGGAGTTCCAAGATGAATACAAGCACAAGCCACCTTGATAAGAAGCTCCCCATAAGTCCAACTTAAGGACAATAAATAAAAGTGTTAGGTGGGAGACACCCCACCATGGTAAACTCTTTCCATACTCTTTTAGTTTGTTAATAAGTGAATTGAGTTGCCATTGTAGGTAGATTCTCATTTTCATTTTTATCTTTTGTAAATATTGGTAGAATTAGTTTAATTTCTTGTTTTTGTTGTTTTATTGAGTTTAGTTAGTAGTATAGTATGTTGAATAAGGTTTTAGGGTGTTTTGGTATCTGTTTGGAGGATTGAAAGGCTTGGATTGGTGTAAGAACTTAGAAAAATATTTTTTGAAAAACAGAACACCATCCACGCGTGCGCGCACCTAACGCGTACGCGCACCTGGGCATTTTTTTAACCATCCACGCGGACGCGCACTGTACGCGTACGCGTGGATGCAAAAAATTCGACCCCAGCCAAAAACCCGAGAGTCAGGCCTGCACTGTGCGAACATTGGGCCTAGGGCACAAGTCTATGCACGCGTGCGCGCACTTGGCGCGTACGCGCACATGATCTTAAATTCGCAATGCACGCGCACGCACACTGTGCACGTGCGCGTCGATTGCACAATCTGCACCTCCGGTACTTTTACCCGAGAGTTGTGCCAGACTTGGGCCGACATTATGCCTCCGGCCTAACTCGATGCATGCGTGCGCGCACTTGGCGCGTACGCGTCCTTCTACCAATATGCACATCGATGCGTAAGCACGCATGACGCGCACGCGTCGGTAAAAAAAAAAGAGTTTTTCTCTCCTTCCATTTTTTTTTTTTGCTTATCACATTCGCATACTTCTACTCTTCCCATTTTCATTTAGTTTTTGTAGTATGTTTTCGTTTTTTTAGTCATTTCAATAATGGTGTTGGATTCTTACACTCAATTGTTGAGAAATTCTTGCATTATTTTGGTGCTTCTTGACCTGTTTGATATTGTTGGGTGATGAAACTTTTAAATCAATGCTTCATCTTGTATGACTCTTATGTCTTTGTGCATTGATATGACCTCATATTGTTTTTCATGACCCACTT
The DNA here is from genome assembly GCF_014773155.1 of Arachis stenosperma. Lineage (NCBI taxonomy): Eukaryota > Viridiplantae > Streptophyta > Magnoliopsida > Fabales > Fabaceae > Arachis > Arachis stenosperma. The sequence continues at coordinate 27,579,814 of NC_080381.1, read as the reverse complement.
CTTCTTATGTGAACTTGATGTGCCATATGCTCTTCATGCTTCGATTTTACTCTTGCATCAAGTATTAGTTAATATGCCATTAGCTTATATTGGTTTCTCACTTACATGCGTAGCTAACATGTAGTGAGAACCTTACTCTTCTTTGGCATTAGCCCCGCCTATGTTCTATTCGCTTCGATATCTTTGTTACAGGCTTAACTTTCTTTCTTTTTCTTTCCTTTTTGGTTGGCCACCAATACGGAAGGAAAGGAAAGTTTCTAAATGGGGCAACAAACAAGTCATCCGCACAACCTTTTGAAGGAGATCATCAATTGCAACAACTCGTCCACCCTGCTCTTCTTTGTATGCACCGGGGACGGTGCGAACTTTTAAGTGTGGGGAGGTCGTCCGACCGTTCGGCGATTTTGGGTGACAAGTTTCTAATCCCAACACTTTTGCATTTTATTCTAGGATTTTAGGATTTTTACTTGCATTCTCTTAATTTTTGCATATGTATACACAATAAGCTTAGTCAAAATAATGAAAATTTTCAAGATTTCTATCTATAGGGCACCTTAATTGATTTGAGTGAAAACTTTTCATAAAACTTGCTTGAATTATATATCTTGTGGATCATGTTTTTGAGCTTAGAATACAAGCAAGTGAGATTTGAACCTAATGGTGTGGTTACATCCTATAACCACTTATTTTCCTTCTTGTGTGCATTATTCTCTTTCTATGAATGTAATCTTTGATTTGTTTGATTCTTTATGTCCATTATTTTGTGTATACATGCATTTATATGATTGAGGCCATCATTTCATTAGCTCACTTATCCAAATAGCCAACCCTTTTATATCCCTTTGTTAGCCAATTTGAGCCTACGATTAACCCACTTGTTCTTATTTTAGCACATTACAAGCCTTAAAGCGAAAAACAATAAATGTCCTTATGTGGATCTTTGATTAGCTTAGGCTAGTGTGTGTGAGCACCATTCAAGTGTGGGAACTTTGGGACATTGGGTGAATAAAAGGATAGTTTTGTATTATTAGTGTAAATATTGGGAATTGGGTACACACTCATGTATTGATCAAATGTAAAACCTTATGCATTGATGCTCTTATATATAGAAAAAAAAATGAGAAAAACAAAAAGAAAAAAAATAATATGGAAAAGAAAAAAATATATAGAAAAAGAAAGAAAAAGAAGAAAAAAAAAAGAAAGGAATAAAAAGGGAGACAAAATGCCCCAAATCAAAGTATAGTCCAATAAAATCAATGCATAGGTGTTGTGAAATTAAAAAGGAATACATGAGTATGTGAAAGAGTGAAAAATGGGTAGTTAGGTTGGAATCTAATTGTATAGGATGTCATAGGTTAGGTGGGAAGTTTAAGCCCATCAAAGATTCAAATTTCAAACTCACTTGACCAAATATGCATCCTACCTTGACCCTAGCCCCATTACAACCTAAAGAAAAGATCTCATGATAATTGTATGCATGCATGAAGTAATTGTTGATTGTTAGAAGAGAAACAAGTCTTAGAAAGCATGATTAGGAGAAAATTGAGTGAATCAACCCTAAACACTTGAGCGAATAGAGTGCAAACACTACCGGTGAGGGTTTGATGTTCAATTACATGTTTTCACCTATGATCATCTTTTCATGCAAGTTTGTAAAAATATTTAATAACTCAATTCAATTGTGGATTAGACTTGCTAGTTCTTAGCCCTTGTGCATATATGCTTCTTGAGAATTGATTTATTTTGACCAAACAATTGCATTCATTTAGATAGTTGCATGTAAGTAGATTGCATTTAGTTAGTTCTATTGAATAAATGCCATATCCTTTACTTCATTCTTGGTTTAAGCATGAGGACATGCTTGGTTTAAGTGTGGGGAGGTTGACAAACACCATTTTGACGGTTTATCTTGTATTGATTTTAGGGGATTTTATAACCTTTTACCATCATTTATCCATTAAAATAGCATGGTTTTGTGATTTTCTCCTTATTTGTGCTTAGATGTGAAAACATGCTTTTAGACCCTTAATTTGATGGTTTTAATCTCCCTTTGATTCCACTAGATGCCTTGATATGTTTGTTAGTGATTTCAGATTGAAAAGGGCTAGGAATGGATCAAAGGAGTGAAGAAGGAAAGCATGCAAAGTGGAGAAATCATGAAAAGTCAAAGAAGTTGAACTCGCCCATGGACGCGCGCGCGCACCTGGCGCTTGCGCGCACCTGCGAATTACCCCATGGACGCGTACGCGTGATATGCGCGTACGCGTCGGTGTTGGTTTATGATTTTTTAATGAAAACGTGGCCAACGAATTCTGAAGGGTTGTGGGGCCCAATCCTAACCAATTTTGGCGCCAAAGATGCTATTTAAAGCCAAGGATTGAAGAGCAAAGGGGATCCCATTCATTACACACATTAGGATTAGTTTAGAAGTAATTTTCTAGAGAGAGAAGCTCTCACTTCTCTATAGAATTAGGATTAGGATTAGGTTTAGTTCTTAGATCTAGATTTTAAATCTTTGCTTTCTTCTACTTCTACATTTCAATTCTTTGTTGTTAGATTCATCTTCTTATACTCTTTTGTTGTAATTTCCTTTATGTTCTTACATTTTGTTGTAGATCTAGTATTGTTCCCTCTACATTCTTTCAATTCAATAAGAGGTAATTCATAATAATTGTTCCTCTTTGCTTTTCTATTATTGATCTCTTGCCTTTATAGTTAGATCTCTCTTTAATTCTTGCAATTTATGTTGTTTACTTGTATTGCACTCTATGTGTTTGTTGAAATGCCTCTTCTAGATTTAGTGTAGATTTTGTTTCTCTTGGCCTAGGTAGAGTAATTAGTGACACTTGAGTTATCTAATTCCTTTGTTGATTGATAATTGGAGAGATTGCTAATTGGTTTGGAGTGCACTAAAGCTAGTCTTTCCTTGGGAGTTGGCTAGAATTTTTTGCTCAAGTCAATTCATCCACTTGACTTTCCTTTATCTAGTAAGGGTTAACTAAGTGGTAGCAATGAACAATTCTCATCACAATTGAGAAGGATAACTAGGATAGGACTTCTAATTTTCATACCTTGCCAAGAGCCTTTTATAGTTATTAGTTTACTTTCATTGCCATTTACTTTCATGCCTCTTATCAAAACCCCAAAACAACTCAAACCAATAACAAGACACTTTATTGTAATTCCTAGGGAGAACGACCTGAGGTTTGAATACTTCGGTTTATAAATTTAGGGGTTTGTTTTAGTGACAAACAACTTTTTGTATGAAAGGATTATTGCTTGGTATAGAAACTATACTTCGACGAGATTTTATTTGAGAAATTTTAAACCGTCAAAAATCCATTCATCACCTAGCCATTTGCAAAATGGGGACTCGATCTTCTCGGACCCTTCCCACAAGGATCGGGACAAGTAAAATTCCTTATAGTAGGGGTAGACTATTTCACGAAATGGATCGAAGCAGAACCCCTAGCCAACGCCACTGCTCAAAGAAGCCGGAAATTCCTATATAAGAATATTGTTACAAGATTTGGGGTTCCATACTCCATCACCACGGATAACGGCACCCAATTCACAGATGCAGGCTTCAGAAAGTTAGTGGCCGACTTGAATATAAAACACCAGTTCACTTCCGTCGAACACCCCCAAGCCAATAGACAAGCCGAAGTAGCCAACAAAGTCATATTGGCCGGGCTGAAACAGAGATTACAAGAAGCAAAGGGAGCTTGGGCCGAGAAACTTCCACAAGTCCTATGGGCGTATCGAACAACTCCACATTCCACTACAAACGAATCCCCATTTCGACTAGCATACGGAGTGGAGGCAATGATTCCAATAGAAGTTGAAGAAGGGTCTCCCCGAGTAGTCCACTACAATGAACAAACTAACTCTCAACTTCAAAGAGAAGAGCTCGACCTACTTCCGAAAATCCAAGAAAGAGCTCGGATCAGAAAAGAAGCACTAAAGTGGCGAATGGCTTCCAGGTATAATCAAAAGGTAGTGCCAATAGACTTCATGGAGAACGATCTCATCTTAATCCGAAATGATATTAGAACAACTCGACCTGGAGAAGGAAAGCTGGCAGCTAACTGGAAAGGACCCTACCGAGTCACAAAAGTACTTGGGAAGGGCTACTACAGACTGTCCGAACTCGAGGGACGAGAACTCCCCAGATCATGGCACGCCTGTAACCTAAGAAGGTACTATAGTTAGGAAAGGTAAAAGATCTCAAGATGCACTCTTTTTCCTGAAAAGGTTTTTTAATGAGGCGTCAAAGATTGAGATTTAATCCGACTTAAGGGTATGAAAAATTCCCGCCTGTATATATTTGCACTTTCTTTAAATAAAAATACATTTCAGATATTCTACAAAGTGCTCAAGACGCATTAATCTGAAGCATTCATCGTCCGATTATAAAGCAACGGATCGAACAAGAAGTGAAAAACAGATTCACTATACGATCTTGATAGGAATAATTGACCGACAAAGGTGAAAATGCGATTCACCTAAAGGTCGATTAAACTAGGACAGAAATCATAATCTACAAATCGGCAAAAGATGAACACAGAATAATGCAAGAAGTTATCGAAAGTGATCCCAAAAAAGAACCTGACGAGGTCTTATGGATTGCTATATAATAACTTAAAAAGACTGACCGACACCAAAAAGTCAGACCAAGTCAACCCAAGTTATCAGCAAATCCCTGGAAAGAGGTCTGGCCAACCTTATTAAAGAGGAATTGTTATAACTTAAGAAGAGATTGACCTAACGAAGTCAGTCTCCTACAAAACAAGTTGTAATTGTAATCCCTGAAAGAGACCTGACAAAAGGTCCAAGAAAGAGGATTACAAAAATAACTTAGAAGAGATCGACCTAACGAAGTCGGTCTCCTACAAAGACAAGTTGTAAAAGTAATCCCTGAAAGAGACCTGACAAAAGTCCAAGAAAGAGGATTACAAAAACGACTTAGAAGAGATCGACCTAACGAAGTCGGTCTCCTACAAAGACAAGTTGTAAAAGTAATCCCTGAAAGAGACCTGACAAAGGTCCAAGAAAGAGGAATACAAAAACAACTTAGAAGAGATCGACCTAACGAAGTCGGTCTCCTACAAAGACAAGTTGTAAAAGTAATCCCTGAAAGAGACTTGACGAAGGTCCAAGAAAAAGAATTACAAAAATAACTTAGAAGCGATCGACCTAACGAAGTCGGTCTCCTACAAAGACAAGTTGTCAAAGTAATCCCTGAAAGAGACCTGACGAAGGTTCAAGAAAGAGGATTACAAAAACAACTTAGAAGAGATCGACCTAACGAAGTCGGTCTCCTACAAAGACAAGTTGTAAAAGTAATCCCTGAAAGAGACCTGACAAAGGTCCAAGAAAGAGGATTACAAAAACAACTTAGAAGAGATCGACCTAACGAAGTCGGTCTCCTACAAAGATAAGATATAAAAGTAATCCCTAAAAGAAGACCTAACAATGGTCCAAAAAGAGGATTACAGAAATAACTTAGAAGGGGACCAACATAAAGAAATCGGTTATGAGGCAAAAAGCAAAGAATCCGAGAAACAAGTCGGGCCCCCCACAGTCACGGCCTCAAAAGGATCCAAGCTACAAACAATAAATACGAAAGCAATCTAAAGAGGCCAAAGCAGCAAGATCTCAACAGATACCATAATAAAAACATAGTATGATAAAGCTCCAAGAGGCCACCACAAACCAACCTCGGAAGCTATTTTTGTTTTTCAAAAAAAAAGTTGCAAGGCAGACAACTAGAAGCGTCAGCAGTTAAGAAGAACAAATAAAACAAGTTCAAAAGCCCACAAACCGGGCTATTTACACAAATACTCAGAAAAAGATCAGCTAAAGATCAGGAGCCTTCCCGACAGCATCAGTACGGTGAGAAGGAGGGCGAGTCTGAAGGGGCACAGCATCTACAGTTCCATCATCCTGGTTCAGGATCTGGCAATCCGGATCAGACGTAACGGGAGGAACCGAGGAGGTCGACACCTTAAGAGAAGGCACTGGAGGAGGGTCAGCATCATCATCACCCTGGTCATCAGGGAAAATTTTACCATCCCTCACAACATTGTCCAGGCTGACAAGAGTCAAGTCGGCATCAGGGGCAACAATTCGGAACTGCTCCATTAGGTTCTTGGAGGCAGCAGTTATGCTGCCCACAAGGTGACCCTGAAGCTCGCCATAATTAGCCCGAGCAGTTTCCAACTCATCCCGGATGCGCATTAATTCCCTATAGGCTGAGACATAGCTATCCTTATGCTTCAGGGCCATGTCCTCAGCCAACTTCAAAGAAGCAGCAAGGGTAATAGAGCCGGCCTTCTCACCCTCCAGCTCCTTCTCCACCCTTGCCAACTTCACCTCCAACTCCTCCTTCAGACCCTTGATCTGATCAAATTCTGACTTGGCCTCCTCCATAAAAGATTTGGTGGCATGAATCGGAATCCCCTGAACTGTTCAGAAAATAGCCGCACCCATATGAGCCATCTTCACACTATTTTTAGTGATAAAATCCAAATGATGAAGAAGAGACACGTCGTCCATGGAAAGCCCACCATAGGGGGCAATTTGCTGGTCAACAAACTCGATGGCATCAAAGTCCGGGGCATCCAAGTTAAAAGGCTTGGATGTTTTTTGCTTTTTCAAGGGAGGAACACCAGAAACAGCGGCAGAAGTCTGAGGAGGATCGATCTGATGAAACCGAGGAGTAGGAATTACTTTCCTCGGCCCAAGGGAACTCGGCACAGGAGGCTTCACGGGGACCTGTGAAGATCCCTCGCCGGCCACCTTGGCCGAGATGTTCAGAGCAGCAGTTGCCTTCTTTGCCCTTTTGAAGGTCTTCATGGAGTCGTTGTTCTTTGACATCTCTACAAACACAAAAATAGCCACGACAAAGAGTTACAAAAGAGGAAGAAAAAGGAAATAAGTATAGAAACAAGTCAGGCAAATAGACAAACAAATACCCAAAGCAGTCCGAACCAAGGACGAATCATTCAAAAATCTTTTTGTATCAAGATGGGGTGGTTTCCCCCAGAGATTCTCAAGAACAACTACAAAAGCGCGTTCGACATCATCAAGCATCTCCCAAGTGTAGCAAGACACTCTTACATCCTTCTGCCACTCTAGAGGGAAGGAGGGCTCGTCATTTTCATCAAAAAAAAAAAAAGGGGCGAGCCTCCTCAACAGCTTGAACTTTAAAGAAGTAGTTCTTGAAGTCCTTAAAGGACTCATCATACATCGCAAACACTTTATGGCCCTGGGCGGACCGGAAAGAAACCCAAGAAGCTTTCTTTTTTGAAGAACCGCCAGGCTTGGCAGAAACAAACAAGTAAAGAAACAGAGTCTAGGAAGGTGTTATATCTAGTTCACGGCAGAGAAGTTGAAAAATTTTAATAAAACCCCAGGAATTAGGGTGAAGCTGGGATGGAGCAATATTACACGACCACAACAGGTCGGTCTCAAAAGCAGTAAAAGGAAAAGAAACGTTCAACTAACTGAAAAAGTATTCGTAAGCATAAAAGAAGGGACGCTCTCCCTCAACAGAAGTCGGAAAGCAAACTCTCTCGTCAGAATCAGGGGAAACAAGATCGTAATCCTCCTCACGGGCATTGTTACCATAAATCCTATGGCGCTTCCTCAGTTCTGTGCAAAACTCAGCATCCACAACAGAAACACACAACAAAACAAGGGAGTCCAGCCAATCGGACATCCCCTCGGGAACTCTGGACGACATCTCTACAATATTATTGTGAGAAGACATGAGGCCAACTAATCCTACAAGTAAGAAAAGAAAATGAGGTTACTACAAACATCTCGGACAAAGGAGAAAACAACTCGGTCAATACTTCTCAGGCAATGAAAAGCAAGAAAAGGAAAACCCCAAGACTCAAACCAAAGTCCTGGGGCATCCTTTGGAGGCAGTAACAAGGCAAGGTTTCCAGAAAAATAGTGTGAAGTTCGCATCCCAGCATTTTTCAAACAAGAAAAAGACTTCAAACAAGCAAACATTTTCAGAAGCATAAGTCATCACAGTTTACCAAATAAAAAAAAAGCATTCCCAAAACATCAAAACGCGCCAAGTAGAAATCGCTAAAGGTACGAACTTTCTCAAAATCAAAAACAAAAGCAATCAAGTAAAGCAAGGAACAGATGCAGATTCTCTATCAGAAGCAACAACAAAACCCTAGAAAGCCTCGACGGAAATGACAAAAGAGCTCACGAAAGAAAGCCAAGGAAAACACGTTTACAGTGACAAACAAACGCAAGATCACAAAAGGTTCAAACTTTCAAACATGCAAAATCAAAGCTTCACCAAAAAACTAAAAGTAAAGCCGCGAAAGAAGCAAGAAAGTTAGTACCAACCTGAAAAAAAGCAGCAGGCTTCGAGGAAGTTGAAGAGGGAAGGCGAAAATATGGAATTGCTCTCTCAAAAGTAAAAGAGAAGACACGAGCAAAAGCAACGTCGCTGGGCTGAAACGCGGAACTGCAAAACTCCAGGCAAAGGCTTTAGAAAAATCAAACAACGCCGCAACACGAAAAAAGTTGAAAGCAAGTGAAATGCGAAGAAGTTACGAAAAGGGCGAAGGAGAGAAACCGTTTCTGGGTTTTCAAAATCAAGATAAAAGAGCCAAAGGGAAACGGGGCAATTAATGTTAAAATTAATGTAGGCATTAAACCCTCGCACGTTTCCAAAGCGCCGATATAAAAAGCGCGCGCTTTTAAGAAGAAAAACGTTCTACATTCAAAAGCTTCTACAAAGGAATCGACAAAATGCTTGAGTTCGGCTTCACTAAAGAAGGACCGAACTCAAGGACTCGACCTCAAAAAGAAGACCGAGCTCAAGCAAGGGCACTGTTCATACCCTGGGTCGAGCTGACCGACCCGGGATGTTCGACAGACAAAGCGACCGACCTCTTTCAGGTCAGGACAACCCGACCTCTTCCCAAAGAGCTCGGTCAAGTCCCCAGAAAGCCCAAAGAAGGGCCCAAATAGAGGAACATGTCCCAAATCCTAAGGCAGCCCAAGCCTACAGAAAGAAGGGCGGTTCCCTTAAAAGATAAAGATGACCTCACTTAAAGATAAGATAAAGATAAGATAAGATAACTAACTTATCTTATCCACAGAAGGCCACATCTCACCATTATAAATACACTGGAGCACCCAGGTATAACTCATACTCTGATTCTACTCAATACCTGTTTAATACCCTTGCTAACTTAAGCATCGGAGTCCCTTGCAGGTACCCCTATCCTCCGGGGACGAAGGATCAACAGCACTTTTAAGTGTCACAAGTCGGACACACAAGCTCCGACGACGATATACCCGCCAGACACATCGGCTCCGACCAACGCAGAAGATCTCGACCGAGATCGACCTATGGTTTCAGGTAACCCTCGGAACAAGCACAATTTTTTTAACTTTATTGATGGACACTTTGTTTTTTGGTATTTCATTACATAGATAGATAATTATCTTAGGTGTATCTTTATTGGGAATATGATATATTTTTCATATAATGATGTCTATACTAAAAGGTATCCTCATCTAAGTCTACCACTCCTAAATCTATGCATAGGTTTTCTTTTAGTTTTAGTTCTCGCTTTTCTCTAGGTGTTATCTCTTGTTGTCTTTGTTATCTGTCTTTTCTTTCTCATCCTCTTCTCATCCCATCCTCTCTCCTCCTATTAGCTTACAATTTATATAGAATATAACTTAGGGTTAATATAGCTTACCATTTATAAACCTTATTTGTGTATCAATTGTTGTTAGCTTAGGGACTATATATAGGATTATTTAGTGGGACAAGCAAATATCTTACGATTGGTATTTAAGATCAATCAATATCAATATCTTTCAAATCTCTATCTTACTTGCTTCTTTTTTTCTTCCAAAATAAGGGTTCTATGGATTTCAAAATTCAAATTACTTAATTGATTTGTGTTTATAAATAAAGGTGTAAACCCCGTAAAATTAGTAAATAATTAGTCAATAAATCAAATTTTAATTGGGAAAATTAAAAATGTAAAACTAATATCAAAATAGAATAGAGCTCTTCAAAATGAGAATTTTGACATCAATTTCAAAAAATTTGGCCTAAAAGTAGATCGGATAGACCAAACCGGTTGAACTAGACCCAAACCGGGCCCGTGGGTCCAACCGGACCATGACTTAAAGAGGGGCAGAAAATCCTTCTTCCCCATTTCAGCAACAACAACGCTAAAATAGATTTGGGGAGAGGAGAGGTTCACTGACCCTCATCAAACCTTCCAACCACCATAACTTTTCCGTTTGAGCTCCGATCGCCGCACCGTTCGCGGCCACACGTCCAGCGCATCGAGCTCTACATTTCTATCGAATCAATTTCACCGGTAAGCTCCATTTTTGTTCCAGAATCTCTATCCCCTTTCTATTCTTGAAATTGAAACCTTATGGTGAGATTTTGCCAATTTTGATGTTCTAGGTTCGATTTAACTTGTGGAGCTTACTGGGTTTGAGTTGCTACACGTGTAGGAGCGGTAAGGATTCCCTAAACTTTAATTTAATTTTGAATCCATTAGGTAAAATCTGAATTTGGGATATATGTGTGTATTAGGTGTGAATTAAGTTCATATATATGCATTAGAATTAAAAAGTGAGTATTTGGAGGTTTATTGGTGATTGAAGCTCGGTTTGTGGCTGGTTCTTTGAGCTTGGGGGGCTGTATTCTAGCTTGTGAGGATGCCTTGGATTGAATAAAGTGATCGGCCAAGGTATGGTTTAGGTTTCGCACGTTTAACATTTAAGGTGTTGTGAAAACTTAGGCTAGAGAACCATAGATTAAGTTGAAAAGGTTAAATGCATTAAATGATTAGCTTTGTGATGATATTGGATAAATTTATGATTGAGTTTGAATTAGAATTTATGAGCTTGAGTTGTTGATGTTGTTGATGTTATTGAATGTGTGCTCTTGGACTTATTAATTATGGGTTGATGTTGATGTTGGTATATGTAGATGGAATTTGGTGGTCATGGCTTGCTTAATTAGTTGAAGTTGATTTATGATTAGTTATGAATGAATGAGGGGAATGGATTAATGAATTTTAAAATGGAAGCTTATGGTTGGAAATGGGGGATTTATGATTAATGTATCAGTTTGATGTTTTGGTGTGAATATTAATGTACTAATGGATAGTATTAATGAAATGGGAGTTGATATGTTAAGAATATGTAGGTTTTATGGGCAAGGAATGTGAATTTGGTGAAAATGAGGTTTGTGTGTTATTTGGTAAAAAAGTAAATTTTGGTGAACTTTGGAAGTCCATAACTTGCTCCTCAAATATTGGATAGAAATGTTGTTTGTTTCAAATGAAAGATGGTTTTATAAGCTTTTGAACGATATCAATTTTGTGAAAAACAGAATTTTGTAGAGAAAGTTATGGACGACAGAAGTCTGATGTATAAAACTGTGTTATGGAGGTGTTAAAGTACTGGTTATGCAGCTTTCTGGGCATTCTGCCAATTTTTGGAAAACGTACATCCACGCGTATACGTGGCGTGGCATTTTGACGACACATGCGCGAGTGGCCATGCGTGCGCGTGAGAGGCCAATGCACATGATCACGCGTACGCATGACATACTATTCTCACCACTTGTGCGCGTGGCCCATGCGTACGCGTGGTCCCTGTCTACTGCAAAATTGGATTTTTGGCATTTTAAATCAGATTTTCAATTCTAAACATCTATTTTCTCCCTTTTAGACTTAAAGTATAGTACTAAGTCTAGCAGCTAGTTGAAGCTAGGAAAATAAGATAACTTGGGGATGAAGTAAGAGGTAAAATGATGAGTTATATGAAGGAAATGAGGATGTTAAATGAAGTTTAATGCCATGGCTTGGTAAAAGATTATATATTGATTATGAAAAAGAGATGGCTTATGAATAATGATATCTGAGATACGAGTTTTCCTAGGTAAGAACCGTGGCTTGCCACCACATGTTCCAGGTTGAATCTCGATACTCTGTTGACCCTACATCGTAAGGGTGACCGAGCACGTATAAATTCCCAGGTATGGATAGCCCTCAGTGAGTGATTTAAATGGTAAATGAATGTGAAATCTATGCATAGACTCATGGGATGCGTGACGGGGGACAGTCTAAGGTTTTTGGAGTTGTTGGGTTGGCTGGATAACCGACAGATGAGCCTCATCAACCATAGGACAAGCATACATCATGTGCATTTGTTTGTTTTGATTGCTATGCATTTCCTGAGTTTGCGTAACTGAACATATACATCCTGCTACCTGTTTTACTTGCTACTTGCACTATCTGTTTCTGACTTGTGCATGAACTTGTTTGGTTGCTTGTCTCTGCTAGTTATGGATGACGGAGGAACGGAGGAAGGGTGAAATGGGTTGGTGCTTATGTTAGGTTTAAAATTGAGTAAGTTTAGGAATATCTAGATTACCTACCCCTATTTATGGCTTTTGTTTAGCAATTAAGTTTTACAATTGTATGACGGAGTTCTAAGATTGCCTCTAACATTCCCAAGACCTTATTTATTATACGCGTGACACCTTTACCATGCTGAGAACCTCCAGTTCTCATCTCATACTGTGTTGTTGTTTTTAGATGCAGGTCGAGAGGCTCCTTGCTAAGCGTCTGGATCCTTGAAGCGGAGTAGTCCCTGGGTTACTTTGGGATTTTTTCTGTTTGTATATATATATGTACCTATGTACTTAGCTTGCTCTCCAAGAAACTTGTTTATTCTGCTCCTCATAGAGGTTGAGGGAGAGATAGGATCTTATTTTGTATTTTGTGTATTTTGGGATATATATATATATATATATATTTCCTCCGGCCAGCCTTGGCTTCGCAGGCTGAGTCAGGAGCTAGTTATGTTGTATTCTTGGCCTTCTTTTACTCAGTCACTTGTTCTTATCCTTAACTTCTAGTTTTCTTAGCACGCAAGTAATCCTATTTCTTGAGCGTTGCGCTTTTTATTTTGCGATTTTGTTTTACCCATTTTTCAAGGCTCCTAGTATATTATTTCTTTTCACTATTATATGTAAATGTTTTCCGATTAGAGGTCCGTAACACCACACTACCTTTATTTTACGACTTAAGCGTAAAACTCTGTGTACACTACAAAAAAAGGCTATATTATAGGAATTTGTTAACGGAGGTTTTAAAAAAATCCTGTAAATTTGAATTTGAAAACAAAACATTTTCTTTTATTTTATTAAAAAATTTATTAATGGGAGTTTTAATTTTAAATATTAGGATTTTTAAAAACCCCCTTAAATTAAAAACAATTTGCCCACACAATCTCGCAGGCGCAAAAACCTCTTCTTCCCACGAAACCCAATTTTTCCTCCCCCACCTTTTTTTGCTCCCACTCTCCTAACATTGTAACTGTTTCGTTCTTTGAATTTCTTCATTGATTGCTGATGTTCAGCATTGTGCCTCGCGTTTGTGTTGCTACTACTGTTCCTGTTCCTGTTCGCATTCAGGTTTGAGCTTGTCTTGCAGGTGCTGTTCGCGTTCATAGTTGTAGCTGTGCATTTATACAAAGATAACAATTTGGTAGCATATACAGATGGGAATTATTAGGGTTCATACACTCATATTTGAATTGCATGTGTGATAAATAAAAAAGGGATTTGTTGCCATGGTTATACAAAGCTTTGTTTATTTAGGTTAATTTGTCCTCCATTTAAATGAATTGCTGCTTGAGTCTCTCTTCAATGCTGATTCTTGATTCTTTACTGCTTTAGTGTTCTGTTTTTACTTTTTTTTTCTAAACTTCATTTTAAATCGATAGAAGGAAAACAGAAATAAAAAATTTGAATATAGAAGGAAAAAAGAAATAAATGATAGACAAAAAAAGTGAATTCACCAAAAAATAAGAATTTGTAATGTGCGTCGACTACAATATCTTCGATGTATAGTATATGTCCATTCTTAGAGCTTCCATTCTTAGAGCTTATAGTGCTTTCAATGCTCTTTAAATGTATTTGTTGTCAATACAGGGTGCTTTCTTATTGGATTGGAGCACACATGTCCAGCACTTGTATGTTGTATATGATACAAGTGATTTTCAGTAATAACTCATTACTTTCTGATGGAGATCACAAATAATCATGTGGGGATAAGGTTATCTTTGAAAAATTGAGAGATTTCATATCATATTTATGTTCTCATACAACTTAGTCACTTACAAATTACAAGTGTAATGTTTATTAAATGTTATTTTACGCAAGAATTTTATATTACCAATTGCTTAAACTTTTTCCATGATTTAGTGATTGCTAATATATCAGTACTTGTTTTGGATGAATCCTATATGGGACACAACCTTTGAATACTTTTCCCCTATTCTTCACTTCCCACAATGATCCCCTTCTCTATTTCTGCAATTTTTCAATCTCTTTCTCAATACAAACAAAGATATTAATTAATTAAAAGCATAAAATAGTTTAGTTAATTTAATTTAGTTATTTAGCTATAGCTGTAGTCAGTTCTTGCTGAATGACTTATTGTGGCTGAACAATTTGAATCAGATTTGGTTATTCCTTCCCATAGAAAACATAAAATATACTCACTACTTTTCTTATTCAACTCATTGTCTTCTTATCACTTCTGAATAATGGTAAGATTTTACTAAATATATATCTAGAATACATTAACCAATTTAAAAAAAACAATGGAACCAAAACCTGATTTCCACACCAAGAGAAATGAAGCTCTATACTTGAGCTTCCTAAAACACTGAGTTAACTCTAAACCAATGTTATTATAAAAATCAAGATATAACGGAAAATTAATCCGTGACTTTTCTTCCTAATCTCTTAATTTCTCTCATGTGATATACTAGTTTTATTCTTTCAGAAATGAGAAAGAAGAACCAAATATCCTAAGATATGAGTCAAGAATAATCTATGACATAATAGTCAGATTTAGAAAAAAAATTCAAATATGCAATAATAATTTAATTGTGAAAAAGAGGAAGAAGGACTCCCACAAAACGTGTTTTCTCAATAATTCATCTCTTTCTTTCAATTTTTGTTGATACATATGCTTGCTCATATAACTTCTAGAAGCTTTCTTTCCAATTCAAATCTGTTGCACTACTCTTTTTTTTTTCTTCTGTCTGGGGCTGTTGTTTTGCCCGTTGTTATACCACACATTTTATTTCATTTTATTGATGTCACCGTGTTATTTTCTTTTATGGGAAATCTTGGAGTACATTTATTATTTTTTATTATTATTTTTAGTTATTAATTTAATTTTTTTAATTTAATAATTTAACAATATACCCATACTTTTAAATATTAATTACTAATTAATAACAAAAAAAAACAATAAATTTTGATGAATTTCTAATATTCTTTTCTTTTTATTTCTCATATGTCAAGATTATATAATCAATTTGACTCCCAAGTCCATGTTACCATGATAAAACATTATCTATATCTATCTATTATTGTACTACTAGCTAGGTTCTGAAAAGAAGACAACGTCTTAAAATTTTAAATTAATTTCTTGGCTGACTACTATATATGGTGTATTAATAGTTTTGATTCCTACTAGAGTACTTCTACTATGTAAGCTTATTTAATAGAAAATTGGAGGACTATGAACTAGTAATACATCAAAAGACAAGAAAAAAAAAACGTTAGCATAAGCCTTCAATTGATATTTGGCTATAGGCCTTGATGGGATCAATAATTTTTTAGAACTCTGTGAGTGGAGATTGAAGATAATATCTTAGTAATTTGTTAGATGTTATTGATTTTTTTGAATTTCATATTTAGCTTGTTGAAAGATCAAATGGTATTTAGATACTCCAAGCTCATTTGAAACAAAGAATGCTTCATGCTTCATTAACTTGGACCTTTCTCATTTCTCAATTAAAATCTGCTGAGAAAATTTGAAGCAAATCTAACATGGAAAATTTAAAGCTTTCAATTTTTATAAATAATTTTTTTTCTGTTTTCCTCTCTTATACCTAGCATGATGTTCTAGACTGAAAGAAATTATTTTTCATATTCTTGTTATACCAAGAGCTGAATTTTTTCATAACTTGTCAGGTAGAATTCAATGTTGCAAATTTTATTTGTGGGAATTGATTAAGGAAAATTAGGTGCTAAATTTGTAGATAGAATGAGAAAATCTAGATGATTAAATTGTGAAAATAAAAAATAGAAATGGTTAGTTTTAACTTATTTTGACAAGTTCATGTAATAAAACTCTTCTTGAAAGCTCCATAGAATACCTTGCCATCTATATATACGAGTCATTGTCACAATCACTCACAATTATTTTTATTAGTAGTATGAATCATATTATCATGTACTACTAATTAATAACAAAACATTAGTTACATGCTTAAGATGCATTCTTTTTTATTCGATTAATATGCATATTGTAACGATAATAATAAGGATCCTTGATTTTTTGTTTATCTTGGGATGCCTAAGTTGTAATGTTTGTCTCGCTGTGTCAGTTTTGTATTCAAATTGAGTTCATTCTGTCTTAATTGAAGTTAAAATAAAGGAAAATGTTTTGTTTTTGATAATTGAGTTTTTTTTGTTACATTTTGTTATTCAAAATTAAACTTTTCATTTACTGATGCTTATACTAAACGATTTTAATCTTTTTTTTTTAAATTGTTCTTGCAGTATCTGAATAGTTGATTTGGCATATTTGTTGCTCCTATTTCATGGATACATTCAGTTCTAATCCAATTTATTCTGTCGAATCCTTTTATAAGGTAATTCTCTGACTCAATAAAGTAGTTACATGTTCTTTATTCTGAATAAAATAGTTATAATTGTTAAAATTCTATATATGTATCTCATTTTTGGAATTTTATTTTTGAAATACCTATCCTCTCTTCTAGGTTCTAGTGATTTTTTTTGTTTTTCTAGTTTTCAGTTTATTTAATTGATTGACATGACGGAACTTCAAAAATATTTTTGAACAGATAAAACTTGAACATAAAAAACACATAGTAACATTTACATGTAAACAAAATTTATTATAAAATATAACTCTTTTTAGAGTTTCTTAGCGACATAAAAATAAATGATTAACTGTATAAATAAATATTTTAAAATACTTTAGAATGGTATTCTTCAAGTCTTGGTTTAAAATATCCAATAATTAAATTAGAACTTAACTTTTTATAATTAGAATGGTTGACGTAAAAACTTATCATATTTAATGAATATATTTTTGACAAAAAATTTAATTAAAAAACTAACCAAGTATACAATAAATCCAAATTAATTATATATAAAATAATTATTCAAGTCCTTAAAGGTGATATGAAAAAATATATTTACTTAGAATTTAGTTTAAAAGATTAAAACTTAAAACGTTGTAAGTTGTTAAAATTCTCTATTAGTCTACACCAATAAAACACCACCAATACCTAAAGAATATTAAAATATTTTTGTGTAAAAAAATTAAAGAAAATCAATGAGACATAAAATAGCATTCAAAAATAAATTACTTATTATAATGATTATGATAACGAGTTTTAATGTATTAATTACTGTTGAAAAATAAATTAATTATTCATTTTCAATGTTATAACTTAGTTTACTTGTTAGTTGCATAAATTAGTTACAAATGGATAGAACTTGGATTGAAAAACCACGAACAACAAAAGAATACAAAGACGGCATAAATGGATTCTTCGATTTTGCTTTTGCGATAGCGGCCATTTCAGATAGAATATGTTGTCCATGTCCACGGTGTGCGTTTGGAAATGGCATAAAAGAGACATAGTTCAGGATCACTTGCTCTTAAAGCCGTTTTCCAAGAACTATCTTGTTTGGAATCGTCATGGTGAGATACAACCTGCTGAGCCAAGTAGTATAGAAGTGCAAGCAACACCATATCAAGAGAATCCATTAAACACATTAATGAATGATGTATTCGGCCACCATGGGGATGAAGGTATAATGGGAGTGAATGATGCAGTTATCCATAATGGAAGCGAAGACATCGCAGATGAAAGATTACATGAAGCCTCTTTTGATGATGGTAGCGAGTTCAATGAATTTGTAAGAGACGGAAATGAAAAGTTACATGAGGGCAGTAAATGCACAAAGTTGGAGTTTATAATCAAATTGTATCACATAAAGGTTTTGTGTAGAATAAGCAATAAGGCCATGACTATGATATTGAATTTGTTGAGAGATACATTTGATGGAATACAGTTACCTTCTAATTTTTATTTGGCCAAGCAAGTAATTTGCAAACTTGGCTTGGAATATACTAAGATAGATGCTTGCCCAAATGATTGTATGTTATATCTAGATGACAATCCAGATAACGTACAAGTTACATGCAAGTATTGTGGTATATCTAGATGGAACCCTAAGAAAAAAGAAAAAGCAAGCTGCAAAAGTTTTGCAATACTTTCCACTGAAGCCAAGGTTGAAAAGATTATATATGTGTAGCAAGACGACTGAGCACATGCAATGGCATAATTCTGCACCTGCAAGAGATGGATTACTGAGACATCCAAGGGACGGCCAAGCATGGAAAGATTTTAATGCAACGCACACTTTGTTTGCCGAAGAGCCACGAAATGTTCGCTTAGGTCTTGCAACTGATGGTTTTAATCCCTTTGGAGTCTTGAGTTCTAGTAATAGCGTTTGGCCTGTGTTCTTGATTCTATACAATCTTCCACCTTGGATGTGTATGAATCACACTTCGTTCATCTTATCAATGGTTATTCCAGGAAAGAAGCCTCCGGAAAATAAGATAGTTGTGTACTTGCAACCCCTTATAGATTAATTGAAAGATTTGTGGAATGATGGTGTAGAGACCTTTGACTCATCATCTGGAAACACATTTAGAATGCATGCAGCTCTTATGTGGACAATAAGTGATTTTCCTAGGTTAGGTATGCTATCTGGTTGGAACACACACTGGTTAAGCTTGTCTCACTTGTAACTTTGATTTTTATTCTTGTTATCTCTGTCATATTTCTAAATGGTGCTTCATGGGTCATAGGCGTTTTTTGGGAAGAAATCATAGATTTAGACTGAATCATGTTCGTTTTGACGGAAGCACAGAGGAGCGTGTTCCACCTAAGAAGTTATCAGGTGTTGACATTCTTGAACAACAACAGAATGTTGAAACACGAGATCAGCAACGAGAAGAATCTCATAGTAGTGGGAAGAGACCTCGACGAGAAGTCAAGCAGTGGAACAAGCGAAGCATTTTCTTTGATCTTCCGTACTGGAAAATCAATTAGTTGCGTCATAATCTGGACTTTATGCACATTGAGAAGAATGTGTGTGATAACATTTTGTACACTTTGCTTAATGATAAAGCAAAATAAAAGGACAATCTCAAGGCATGGAAAGATTTGAAAGAAATGGACATAAGGTGAGATCTCTGGCCACGTGACAATAGATCATATCATTTATCTTTATTTTCACTAACACATGATACCAAGAAGCTATTTCTTTCGGCTTTGAAGAATGTTATGCTACCAGATGGATACTCAAGTAACATTTCGAGATGTGTTGATGAAGGGCAGAAAAAAATTTTTGGATTGAAAAATCATGACTGCGATATTCTTTTGGAGGAATTATTACCAATAGCAATTCGTCATTTGCTGCCAGATAATGTTACCGCGGTATTGGTTGAGTTTGGCTCATTCTTTAAGATCCTTTGTGGGAAAAGCTTAAGTTCTTCTGAACTCGACAAGCTCCAACAACGCATAGTGATCGTCCTTTGCCAATTGGAAATGTTATTCCCTCCATCATTCTTTACGGTTATGGTTCACTTGACAGTCCATCTAGTAGAGGAAGCAAAGCTCGGAGGTCCAGGGCATTATCGATATATGTATCTAGTTAAGAGGTAAAATATTTTATATGATGAACTAAATATCATTAGAGTTACATCTCTTGTCATGTCATTTTTACTTGATTTTTTTATATTATTTTAGGGAGTTAGGCCATCTAAAATCCCATGTACATAATAGAGCATAAGCAGAAGCGTCTATAGCCGAAGGATATTTAGCTGAGGAATGTCTCACTTTTTGTTCTCGCTATTTTGAGGATATAGAGACAAGGTTCAATAGACCTAGACGTGTATGTGATGACCTACTTGACAGGGGATGCTCAGAATCTTGTCTCTTTCCGACGGTGGGTAAAGCAGGGAGTTCTGGTACATTTTTTACTTTAAGTGAAAAGAAAAAGTTACAAGCCCATAGATATGTGTTACTAAATTGTCAAGCCATCAAGAATTATGTGAAGTGAGTAAACACTTTGAGGTTATTTGCAGTAATATATTCATAATCTATATTAGTTGGTGACGTACTCTAAATCCAATTTAATTCTTCATGCAGTGAATTTAGGGAATACATAATAAGAAGCTCAAAGGGATGGAGACCAAACTCCACAGACATAGAGAAGAGAGTGTTTAAGGATTTTGTTTTGTGGTTTGAAAAACTAGAGTTTATGAAATGGGAAGCTTGTTAAGATATAAATATTTTAAACCTCATAACTTATCCCAATTTTAGATAATGAACCCGGATACCATAAAACAGCTGTCTACTGACATAAAATTTTTAGCACGAGGCCCCTTATCAAATGCAACGAGATATAGTGCTTATAAAATTAATGGTTGCACATTTTGAACTGTTGATCGTGAAGAAGGTTTGAGGACACAGAATAGTGGAGTATATTTAACATCTAGCACACCATGTGTTGCAAGTCGACTTGATAGAAATTTAAGACAAGGCAATGTACCCTATTATGGGAAGTTGGAGGATATAATTGAGCTTAGCTATTATGGGTGATTCATTGTTGTTCTCTTCAAATGTAAATGGGCTAATTCTACTCGACATAGAGGATACAGAAGAGATCAGTAAAATTTTCATTGTGTTAACTTTGATAGACCCATTCATACCGCTGAACATGAAGAAGATGAGCCTTATATTTTAGCGTCACAAGCATCAATGGTGTACTATGTAAATGATGTTGTTAACAAAGGATGGAGTATTATTGTCCATTTAAAACCAAGAGATTTGTATGAAATGGGTGATGAAATTGAAGAGGATGCAGATGAGGACGAGTCACGTCAAGTGCAAGCTCTTGATCAATTTTTGGTAACAATGATGAATACATGCAGTTGGCAACAAACCAATTGATCGATGACGTATTTGACTGATAATGAGAAATCTAATGTTTAAGCTTATATTTATTAATTTAAGGTTATGGTTAATCCTTTGATTTGTTCATTATTTTTATTTTTAGCCTAATTTTGTGTGAATATAACATGCTTTTTGAGTTAATTTATCAAACTTTTGTTGTTAAATGCATTTACAGCAATGCCGAAGTGTAAACGCTTTACTAATCCGCTGAAATCAGCTCCTCAACCTGAAAGGGATTTTGATCAATCTAATGAGGACATATTACACAGTTCACCTACGAATAGCTCACCACCTAATCATGATTTCATAATGCAAGGCAATCCAGATAGTACTACGGATCACTCACTTCCTAATCAAGGATTCCAAGAACATACTAAACATTTTGGTGGACGTCAATTTTCTGAATATTGGACAGTGGAGACAATAGGTACGGTGCACAATAAATTTGTTGTCTCATGCTAAGTTTAGATAATTGCTTTCTAAATAAATGCAAATGATTATATTTCAATCTTTATATGTTATATTTTTTTATGCAATTTCTTGTATGAAAGTAGAGAAGTGATAAAATATCTGAATATACAATATGCCAATATGTATAGATCTAATGCTTTTTATTCATGTAAGTTTAAATTATATATAGCATTTTTTAGTTTGTGGAAATACACATTTTTTCAATATTTAAAATTGAATCCTTTCTATTGATCAATCTGAATCAATAGTGTTTTAAAATAATCAAGTTTATTCCATTATACTCTTCCATTTTAAGATAAGTCAAGTTTTAAAAAGGATACTTATTTTAAAATAGAGAAAATAATAAGTATTTGAATTAATAAGTATTTGACTTATATACTTATTCAGCAAGTTTACATAAATTTTTTGAATTAATAAACTTGGTTTATTTTTAAAGTATTCTTACAACAAAAGAAACAAAGAGAGTGTGGATTTCTACAATAATACAGATGGATTTCGTTTAAAAAAGTATTAAGTCCTTTTATATATTTTCTTGTTATATATCATTTTGTAATTTTAATTATTGGGAAAAAGAATTTAATAGAAGGTTTTGTCTTTTAATTTTAATTACTCAATTATGGTTTCTGTAATGCGTTTAAAATTTTTTTAATATTTTCTTAACAAATAGATTCATTACACGTATCACATCCCACATAATAAAATAATAACATAAGATACATAGTTCCAATCATTCATTGTTCTATATTGCTATGATTGAATAATGCTAAAGTTTATTTAGTTGGAGCCATATGATAAAAATTTCAATTGTATGGAAATTTAGTCTAAAATATTTCTTATATTTTTTACCCAACTCCCGAGTCAGAAAATGAAAATATGAAGTAGTACTACTCCTATAATATTATTAGACGACAAAGTTATATGCATATGTATTATTCAACGTTTTGTGAAATTACATTATGTACCATTATACAGTTCAGACTTTTAGAATGGGAACATGACAATGTGCAAACCCATGTTCATCAAATCATCGTCATGAGCTTTTCCCTTTTCTTTTTCTTTTTTGTTTTTGTCAAAATTGATATTTATTTATCATTTCTCTGTAGTAATAAGAAAAACTTGGTAGAAAAAATACTATGAGTGATGGTGGGGTCAATTTTGCAAATTGTTATCTCTATCTCTCTTAATTAATTGGATGTCCAGTTAATTACTTTATGATTTGAATAATATAATGATCATATCCAATAATTAAGGTGGCTAAATTGCATTATTAATTGAGCCCCGCTAGGGAGACAATGGCTTATTTGTACAATGTGTACAATAGGTTATATGAGTTACAAAATAAACATCTTTTTTCAGATTTACCAAGGGTCGAACTTTTGACATTTCAGATCTAGAACTCTAATACCATATTATGATACCACTCATCCCAAAAGCTTCAATTAATGAGAAAAGATAACACTAATGGTTATATCTTTAATACTCCCTAAACCTCCATTGTACACATTGTACAAATATTCTATTGGCTTCTCATACTTTCCCTTATTAATTAAGTGATATCTCAATCCAATTTGGCCATTGGTAAGTGTGACCAAACTAATTAAATTTCATATTTCACTGCTTAATATTTTATGTTTTTCGGTCCCAATCATATATATATATATATATATATATATATATGTATATGAACAAATTTTGTAACTGCAATATAATATATACCAATTCTCCAAGTTTCTCATTTTCAAAATTCAAATAAAAAACATTTATTAGATTACAGTGAAAGACCAGAACTTTTAAAAAAGAATTATGAGTTAATTTCAAATTCAATATTTGTGTAGCTTTAATTTCAGAAATTTTTTTTATTAAGAAAAAATTAAAGCTAGTTTCGGTAAGTTGAATTTGAAATAAATTGAGACTTATTATCCAATTCTACAATTATTGAATTATTTTCTATATTCAAATTATAAAGTTGGTAGTTGTGAAATAATAAGAATTTTATATGATTTGGACTGCATAATTAATATTTTTAAAGTATTGATATTGCTATTTTGGGAAAATAAAGGATTTAATTATATTATTTCTAATTATTGAATTTGGACATTTTATTGAAAATAATTTGTAAAATGGATGAGCAAATAGTATTTTTCTATATACAATTAGTGTTGGATTTAATTTGGGTTTCAATTACTATATTATTCCCGATTTTGTTTGAAATTACCAAACTACCCCTAGCTTAACCCTAACCCTAAATTTCAAAAATGAAAATGAAACCCTAGCCTTTCCCAACTCTTCTCAGCGCTGCCTCACCCTCATCAAACAACACACACACACAGAGTTTCCTCCATCGTGAAAGAAAGGAAATGAAGCAGAAAGGGGGAAAGGGAGACTGAGTTGCGGCAGGGAGGAGGAGAGAAAGAAGAGCGTCGCGCCTCACCGCCGCCATCGCGCCTTGCTGCCGTGGCCTAACAGCATCACCGCCGACACGTGAAGCTACTGCCACAGTCAGTCGCGGCCGCTGCAAGCTCGCCGCGTCGCGCCGCCTTGGAGTCCGCCGTCAGGTCTGAGTCAAAGAAAGAGGGAGACGCACGAAGAAGCAAAGCTACGGCTAGCCTTGTCATCGCCACTGCTTCCATGTCTTCCAACGGCGCTACTTTGCTGTTGTGAACCACGGCTAGAGGGGGGAGCGAGAGATCAGGAGAGAGGCATGTCACTATTGCCGGCGAGGAGAGAGTAGTGCGGGAAGAACAGATCACGATGGAGGAGAAGTCGGTCCGCCATTGAGTTGTCACGTTAGAAAAGGGGTTCATGCCGCCGGAATTCCTCTGCCGCTGTGATGAGCGGATAATTTATACGCTTTTTGGCATTGTTTTCAGTATGTTTTTAGTATGTTTTAGTTAGTTTTTATTATATTTTTATTATTTTTTAGTTAAAATTCACTTTTCTGGACTTTACTATGAGTTTGTGTGTTTTTCTGTGATTTCAAGTATTTTCTGGCTGAAATTGAGGGACCTGAGCAAAAATCTGATTCAGAGGCTGAAAAGGACTGTAGATGCTATTGGATTCTGACCTCCCTGCACTCGAAGTGGATTTTCTGGAGTTACAGAAGCCCAATTGGCGCGCTCTCAATTGCGTTGGAAAGTAGACATCTTGGGCTTTCCAGCAATGTATAATAGTCCATACTTTGCTCGAGATTTGATGGCCCAAACCGGCGTTCCAAATCAGCTCAAAACTGCCCGGCGTTAAACGCCGGAACTGGCACAAGAATGGGAGTTAAACGCCCAAACTGGCACAAAAGTTGGCGTTTAACTCCAAGAAAAGTCTCTACACATAGAAGCTTCAATTCTCAGCCCAAGCACACACCAAGTGGACCCGGAAGTGGATTTTTATGTCATTTACTCATCTTTGTAAATCCTAGGCTACTAGTTCTCTACAAATAGGACCTTTTGCTATTGTATTTTCATCTTTGGATCATCTTTGGATCATCTTTGGATCTTTAGATCTTAGGATCATCTTTGGATGTCTAGTTCTTAGATCATTGGGAGGCTGGCCATTCGGCCATGCCTAGACCTTGTTCTTATGTATTTTCAACGGTGGAGTTTCTACACACTATAGATTAAGGTGTGGAGCTCTGCTGTACCTCGAGTATTAATGCAATTACTATTGTTCTTCTATTCAATTCAGCTTATTCTTGTTCTAAGATATTATTCGCACCCAAGAACATGATGAATGTGATGATTATGTGACGCTCATCATCATTCTCACTTATGAACGCGTGCCTGACAACCACTGCCGTTCTACAAGCAAACAAGGCTTGAATGTTTATCTCTTGGATTCCTTAATCAGAATCTTCGTGGTATAAGCTAGAATTGATGGCGGCATTCAAGAGAATTCGGAAGGTCTAAACCTTGTCTGTGGTATTCTGAGTAGGATTCAATGATTGAATGACTGTGACGAGCTTCAAACTCCTGAAGGCTGGGCGTTAGTGACAGACGCAAAAGAATCACTGGATTCTATTCCAACCTGATTGAGAACCGACAGATGATTAGCCGTGCTGTGACAGAGCGCGTTGAACATTTTCACTGAGAGGACGGGACTGTAGCCACTGACAACGGTGATGCCCAACATACAGCTTGCCATGGAAAGGAGTAAGAAGGATTGGATGAAGACAGTAGGAAAGCAAAGAGACGGAAGGGACAAAGCGTCTCCATACGCTTATCTGAAATTCTCACCACTGAATTACATAAGTATCTCTATCTTTATTTTATGCTTTATTCATAAATCATCCATAACCATTTGAATCTGCCTGACTGAGATTTACAAGATGACCATAGCTTGCTTCATACCAACAATCTCCGTGGGATCGACCCTTACTCGCGTAAGGTTTATTACTTGGACGACCCAGTGCACTTGTTGGTTAGTTGTGCGAAGTTGTGATAAAGAGTTGAGATTGTAATTGAGCGTACCATGTTGATGGCGCCATTGATGATCACAATTTCGTGCACTAAGTTTTTGGCGCCATTGCCGGGGATTGTTTGAGTTTGGACAACTGACGGTTCATCTTGTTGCTTAGATTAGGTATTTTTCTTCAGAGTTCTTAAGAATGAATTCTAGTGTTTCAAGGTGATGTTCTTATCATCACCAAAGCTGATTGATTCTCATCAATTTAGCTCTTGAATGCAATGTCCTGCTGAAGCTTGGCTAGCCATGTCTAATTTCTTTAGACTAAAGCTTTAGACTAACATTGCATGATTCCTGGAATTCCCATTAAGAATTTTGATATCTTTATTTTCTTTTCTACTTAATTTTCGAAAAATCCAAAAAATATTACAAAATCATAAAAACCAAAAATATTTTTTGTTTCTTGTTGAGTCTAGTGTCTCATTTTAAGTTTGGTGTCAATTGCATGTTTCTATTCTTCTTGCATTTTTTTGAATTCATTCATGTGTCTTCATTGATCTTCAAGTTGTTCTTGATGATTTTCTTGTTCTGATCTTTAAATTCTCTTGTCTTGAGTATTTTGTTGTTTCTCATATGCATTCTCATTTTGTTAGTGTCAATGGTATAAAAACTTATAAGTTTGGTGTCTTGCATGGATTGTTTATTTGATTTTAGTTGCATTTTGATTATTCCTCATTATTAAAAATAAAAAAAAAATTTAATTTTTGTCTTTTCAAGTCAATAATACAGAGAATTGAAGATTCAGAACATATAGCAGAGGAATTACACAGAAAAAGCTGGGCGTCCAAAACCCCCAGTAAAGAAGGAAAACTGGCGTTTAAACGCTAGCCAGGCTGCCTGGCTGGGCGTTTAACGCCCAAAAGGGTAGCATTTTGGGCGTTAAACGCCAAAATGTATACCATTCTGGGCGTTTAACGCCAGGATGGCACAAGAGGGAAGATTTTGTTTTTAATTCAAATTTTTTTCAAGTTTTCAAAATTTTTCAAAATCAAATCTTTTTCAAATCATATCTTTTCAATCATATATTTTCAAAATCAATTTCTTTCCATCTTCAAAGATACTAACAATTGATGATTTGATTCAACATTTCAAGTATGTTGCCTTTTCTGTTGAGAAAGGTTTAATGTCTGAATTATATCTTTCTTGTTAGGCAGGTCATTAATTTTTAAAATCAAATCTTTTTAAATTGCTTTTCAAATCATATCTTCTCAATCATATCTTTTTAAAACTATATCTTTTCAATCATATCTTATTAATCACATCTTTTTCAAAATAGTTTTCAATCATATCTTTTTGATTTCTAATTTCAAAATCTTTTTCAAAAATCACTTTATTTCTTTCCCAATCATATTTTTTTTTCCGAAAATCATTCTTCATTTTTTCAAAATGTTTTTAAAATTATTTTTAATTTATTTTCGAAAATTTCTTCTCCTCTTCCCACATCCTTCTATTTATGGACTAACACTCCTCCTCAATGCACAATTCGAATTCTATCTTTCTAGATAAGTTCGAATTCTTCTACCTCTTCCTTCTATTCTTCTTTTCCTCTGACACCTCAAGGAATCTCTATACTGTGACATAGAGGATTTCATATTTTCTTGTTCTCTTCTCTTTCATATGAGCAGGAGCAAAGATAAAAGCATTCTTGTTGAGGCTGACCCTGAACCTGAAAGGACCTTGAAGCGAAAGCTAAGAGAAGCTAAAGCACAACTCTCTGTAGAGGACCTAACAGAATTCTTCAAAGAAGAAGAAACCATG
Source organism: Arachis stenosperma (assembly GCF_014773155.1). Lineage (NCBI taxonomy): Eukaryota > Viridiplantae > Streptophyta > Magnoliopsida > Fabales > Fabaceae > Arachis > Arachis stenosperma. The sequence continues at coordinate 27,551,956 of NC_080381.1, read as the reverse complement.
GCAGCCGAAAACAACAACAATGCCAACAATGCAAGGAAGGTGCTGGGTGACTTTACTGCACCTACTCCCGACTTCTATGGGAGAAGCATCTCTATCCCTGCCATTGGAGCAAACAACTTTGAGCTTAAGCCTCAATTAGTTTCTCTAATGCAACAGAATTGCAAGTTTCATGGACTTCCATTGGAAGATCCTCATCAGTTTTTAGCTGAATTCTTGCAGATCTGTGACACTGTCAAGACCAATGGGGTTGACCCTGAGGTCTACAGACTTATGCTATTCCCTTTTGCTGTAAGAGACAGAGCTAGGATATGGTTGGATTCACAACCTAAAGAAAACCTGAACTCTTGGGAAAAGCTAGTCAATGCCTTCTTGGCAAAGTTCTTTCCACCTCAAAAATTGAGTAAGCTTAGAGTGGAAGTCCAAACCTTCAGACAAAAGGAAGGTGAATCCCTCTATGAAGCTTGGGAAAGATACAAACAATTGATCAAAAAGTGTCCTTCTGACATGCTTTCTGAATGGAACATCATAGGTATCTTCTATGATGGTCTATCTGAACTGTCTAAGATGTCATTGGATAGCTCTGCTGGAGGATCTCTTCATCTGAAGAAGACGCCTACAGAAGCTCAAGAACTCATTGAAATAGTTGCAAATAACCAATTCATGTACACTTCTGAAAGAATCCTGTGAACAATGGGACGAATCAGAAGAAAGGAGTTCTTGAGATTGATACTCTGAATGCCATATTGGCTCAAAACAAAATATTGACTCAGCAAGTCAATATGATTTCTCAAAGTCTGTCTGGAATGCAAGCTACACCAGGCAGTGCTAAGGACGCTTCATCTGAAGAAGAAGCTTATGATCCTGAGAACCCTTCAATGGAAGAGGTGAATTACATGGGAGAACTCTATGGAAACACCTATAATCCTTCATGGAGAAATCATCCAAATCTCTCATGGAAGGATCAACAGAGACCTCAACAAGGTTTCAACAACAATAATGGTGGAAGAAACAGGTTTGGCAATGGCAAGCCTTTTCCATCATCTTCTATGCAACAGACAGAGAATTCTAAGCAGAGCCACTCTGACTTAGCAACCATGGTCTTTGATCTAATCAAAACCACTCAAAGTTTCATGACTGAAACAAGATCCTCCATTAGAAACTTGGAGGCACAAGTGGGTCAGCTGAGCAAGAAAATTACTGAACTCCCTCCTAGTACTCTTCCAAGCAATACAGAAGAAAATCCAAAAGGAGAGTGCAAGGTCATCAACATGGCCGAATTTGGAGAGGAGGAAGAGGCAGTGATCGCCACTGAGGAGAACCTCAATGGACGTCCACTGGCCTCCAATGAGTTCCCTAATGAGGAACCATGGGAATCTGAGGCTCATAATGAGACCATAGAGATTCCATTGGATTTACTTCTGCCATTCATGAACTCTGATGAGTATTCTTCCTCTGAAGAGGATGAAGATGTCACTGAAGAGCAAGTTGCCAAGTACCTTGGAGCAATCATGAAGCTAAATGACAAGTTATTTTGTAATGAGACTTGGGAGAACGAACCTCTTTTCCTCACCAAAGAACTGGATGACTTGACTAGGCAGAGATTACCTCAAAAGAGACAGGATCCTGGAAAGTTTTCAATACCTTGTACCATAGGCACCATGACCTTTGAGAAGGCTCTGTGTGACTTAGGGTCAAGTATAAACCTCATGCCTCTCTCTGTAATGGAGAAGCTAGGGATCTTTGAGGTACAAGCTGCAAGAATTTCACTAGAGATGGCAGGCAATTCAAGAAAACAAGCTTATGGACTTGTAGAGAATGTTCTGATAAAAATTGAAGACCATTACATCCCTGCTGATTTCATAGTCCTAGAGACTGGGAAGTGCATGGATGAATCCATCATCCTTGGCAGACCCTTCCTAGCCACAGCAAAGGCTGTGATTAATGTTGACAGAGGAGAATTGATCATTCAAGTGAATGAAGAATCCCTTGTGTTTAAGGCTCAAGGATATCCCTCTGTTACCATGAAGAGGAAGCATGAAGAGCTTCTCTCAAAACAGAGTCAAACAGAGCCCTCACAGTCAAACTCTAAGTTTGGTGTTGGGAGGCCACAACCAACTTCTAAATTTGGTGTTGAACCCCTACATTCAAACTCTAAGTTTGGTGTTGGGAGGTTCCAACATTGCTCTGAGTATCTGTGAGGCTCCATGAGAGCCCACTGTCAAGCTACTGACATTAAAGAAGCGCTTGTTGGGAGGCAAGACAATGTTATATTTATCTATTTTCTTTTGTTATTTTATGTTTTCTGTAGGTTGATGATCATGGGAAGTCACAAAATCAATTGAAAAAGCAAAAACATAATGAAAAATAAAAAGAAAAACAGCACACCCTGGAGAAAAACCTTGCTGGCATTTAAACGCCAGTAAGGGCAGCAAATGGGCGTTTAACGCCCAGTCTGGCACCATTCTGGGTGTTTAACGCCAAAAAGGGGCACCAGACTGGCGTTAAACGCCAGGAAAGGGCAAAAAGCTGGCGTTAAACGCCAGAAATGAGCACCAGCCCGGCGTTTAACGCCAGAATTGGCATAAAGAGCATTTTTGCTCGCCACTTGGTGCAGGGATGAATTTTCCTTGACACCTCAGGATCTGTGGACCCCACAGGATCCCCACCTACCCCACCACTCTCTCTCTTCTTCATCCATTCACCAATCACCTCAACACCTCTTTCCCAAAAACCCCTCACCTATCAAATCCCATCTTTCTATTCACCACTCACATCCATCCTTCATAAAACCCCACATACCTCACCATTCAAATTCAAACCACTTTCCCTCCCAAACCCACCCATTCATAACCGAACCATACACCCAGGGACGGACCCATGCATTGGAAAGAGGGGGCATTTGCCCCCACAAAGGTTTTTCAAAAAAACTAATACTTACACTTATATATATATATATATATATATATATATATATATATATATATATAACTTATTATATTATATTTGTTCTAAAATAAAATATAAATAATTTTTTTGTATTTTATATTTAAAAATATTTTATTCAATTTAATTTAGTATAAAAAATAAATAATAAATAAATTAAAAAAATATTGATAATTAATAAATTAATTGATAATTTAATTAAAATTTAATTTTTTAATTAAATACAACTTAAATTATTAGTCATTTTTTAAAAATTATTTAAGATAAAAAATATATTATTTATATGTTAATATACTGAATTATTTTGGTTAAAAAATTTATTTATACTATGCATAAAGATTATAATAAGTAGATTTGACAATTAAATATGAGATAATAAAAAGTAAAATAATTGTTTAAAAAATATATAAAAAAATAATATTTAGTCATATTAAAAATAAAAATAAAAGGTCATTATAAATTATTTTTTTTGTTATTTTGAATATTCTACTGTGTGTATGAAATTATATTTTGATTATTTTAAATATTATAATAAGTGATTGTATATATATTTTTAGTTCCTATTAATATGTATAGATAATTTTTATTTAAAATTTTAAATATATCTAAACCAATTTGGATTAGTTAAGTGATAGCTTAGTCGTTCGCTTAAGTAAATATTGGGGGTTTGAATTTCATTTCGTATATGTAGTAATTCATTACCAGCCAATCGCAAACTGTTAAATGGAACTCAAATTCATGATGAATTAGTCCTTAATTTATTGGGTATTGTAGAAAGTAAAAAAAAATCTATACCAAAATTTTATTATATTTTTGCCCCCACTACTAAATTTTTCTAGGTCCGTCACTGCATACACCCTCTCTCCACTCCTATATAAACCCATCTTCACTCCTTCATTTTCACACAACCTACACACTACTTCTCCCCCTTGGCCGAACCACATAGCCTCCTCCATCTCCTCCATTTTCTTCTTCTTCTACTCTCTTCTTTCTTCTTTTGCTTGAGGACGAGCAAACCTTCTAAGTTTGGTGTGGTAAAAGCATTGCTTTTTGGTTTTCCATAACCATTTATGGCACCTAAGGCCGGAGAAACCTCTAGAAAGAGGAAAAGGAAAGGCAAAAGCTTCCACCTCTGAGTCATGGGAGATGGAGAGATTCATCTCAAAGGTGCATCAAGACCACTTCTATGAAGTTGTGGCCTTGAAGAAGGTGATCCCCGAGGTCCCTTTCAAACTCAAAAAGAGTGAATATCCGGAGATCCGACATGAGATCCGAAGAAGAGGTTGGGAAGTTCTTACCAACCCCATTCAACAAGTCAGAATCTTAATGGTTCAAGAGTTCTATGCCAATGCATGGATCACCAAGAACCATGATCAAAGTGTGAACCCGAACCCAAAGAATTGGCTTACAATGGTTCGGGAGAAATGCTTAGATTTTAGTCCGAAAAATGTAAGGTTGGCATTCAACTTGCCCATGATGCAAGGAGATGAACACCCTTACACTAGAAGGGTCAACTTTGATCAAAGGTTGGACCAAGTCCTCACAGACATTTGTGAAGAGGGCGCCCAATGGAAGAGAGATTCAAGAGGGAAGCCGATTCAACTAAGAAGGCATGACCTCAAGCCCGTGGCTAGGGGATGGTTGGAGTTTATCCAACGCTCAATCATTCCCACTAGCAACCGGTCTGAAGTTACTATAGACCGGGCCATCGTTATTCATAGCATCATGATTGGAGAGGAAGTAGAAGTTCATGAGGTTATAGCCCAAGAACTTTATGCCAATGTATGCTTGAACAGTGCATATGTCTTTTGAATTTGTTGTTCATGAATGTTGGCTCTTGAAAGAATGATGAAAAAGGAGACATGTTACTGAGGATCTGAAAAATCATAAAAATGATTCTTGAAGCAAGAAAAAGCAGTGAATATAAAAAAAAAGTGGGAAGGAAAAACGAAAAAAAAGAGAAAAATAATAATAATAATAAAGTCGTGATCCAAGGCAAAAAGAGTGTGCTTAAGAACCCTGGACACCTCTAATTGGGGACTCTAGCAAAGCTGAGTCACAATCTGAAAAGGTTCACCCAATTATGTGTCTGTGGCATGTATGTATCCGATGGTAATACTGGAAGACAGAGTGCTTTGGGCCACGGCCAAGACTCATAAAGTGGTTGTGTTCAAGAATCATCATACTTAACTAGGAGAATCAATAACACTATCTGGATTCTGAGTTCCTATAGAAGCCAATCATTCTGAATTTCAAAGGATAAAGTGAGATGTCAAAACTGTTCAGAGGCAGAAAGCTAAAAGCCCCGCTCATCTAATTAATACTGATCTTCATAGATGTTTTTGGAATTCATTGCATATTATCTTCTTTTTATCTTATTTGATTTTCAGTTGCTTGGGGACAAGCAACAATTTAAGTTTGGTGTTGTGATGAGCGGATAATTTATACGCTTTTTGGCATTGTTTTCAGTATGTTTTTAGTATGTTTTAGTTAGTTTTTATTATATTTTTATTAGTTTTTAGTTAAAATTCACTTTTCTGAACTTTACTATGAGTTTGTGGTTTTTCTGTGATTTCAGGTATTTTCTGGCTGAAATTGAGGGATCTGAGCAAAAATCTGATTCAGAGGCTGAAAAGGACTGTAGATGCTATTGGATTCTGACCTCCCTGCACTCGAAGTGAATTTTATGGAGCTACAGAAGCCCAATTGGCGCGCTCTCAATTGAGTTGGAAAGTAGACATCTTGGGCTTTCCAGCAATGTATAATAGTCCATACTTTGCTCGAGATTTGATGGCCCAAACCGGCGTTCCAAATCAGCTCAAAACTGCCCGGCGTTAAACGCCGGAACTGGCACAAGAATGGGAGTTAAACGCCCAAACTGGCACAAAAGCTGGCGTTTAACTCCAAGAAAAGTCTCTACACATAGAAGCTTCAATGCTCAGCCCAAGAACACACCAAGTGGGCCCGGAAGTGGATTTTTATGTCATTTACTCATCTTTGTAAACCCTAAGCTACTAGTTCTCTACAAATAGGACCTTTTGCTATTGTATTTTCATCTTTGGATCATCTTTGGATCATCTTTGGATCTTTAGATCTTAGGATCATCTTTGGACGTCTAGTTCTTAGATCATTGGGAGGCTGGCCACTCGGCCATGCCTAGACCTTGTTCTTATGTATTTTCAACGGTGGAGTTTCTACACACCATAGATTAAGGTGTGGAGCTCTGCTGTACCTCGAGTATTAATGCAATTACTATTGTTCTTCTATTCAATTCAGCTTATTCTTGTTCTAAGATATTCATTCGCCCCAGGAACATGATGAATGTATGATTATGTGACGCTCATCATCATTCTCACTTATGAACGCGTGCCTGACAACCACTTCCGTTCTACAAGCAAACAAGGCTTGAATGTTTATCTCTTGGATTCCTTAATCAGAATCTTCGTGGTATAAGCTAGAATTGATGGCGGCATTCAAGAGAATCCGGAAGGTCTAAACCTTGTCTGTGGTATTCTGAGTAGGATTCAATGATTGAATGACTGTGACGAGCTTCAAACTCCTGAAGGCTGGGCGTTAGTGACAGACGCAAAAGAATCACTGGATTCTATTCCAACCTGATTGAGAACCGACAGATGATTAGCCGTGCTGTGACAGAGCGCGTTGAATATTTTCACTGAGAGGACGGGACTGTAGCCACTGACAACGGTGATGCCCAACATACAGCTTGCCATGGAAAGGAGTAAGAAGGATTGGATGAAGACAGTAGGAAAGCAGAGAGACGGAAGGGACAAAGCATCTCCATACGCTTATCTGAAATTCTCACCACTGAATTACATAAGTATTTCTATCTTTATTTTATGCTTTATTCATAAATCATCCATAACCATTTGAATCTGCCTGACTGAGATTTACAAGATGACCATAGCTTGCTTCATACCAACAATCTCCGTGGGATCGACCCTTACTCGCGTAAGGTTTATTACTTGGACGACCCAGTGCACTTGCTGGTTAGTTGTGCGAAGTTGTGATAAAGAGTTGAGATTGCAATTGAGCGTACCATGTTGATGGCGCCATTGATGATCACAATTTCATGCACCACGCCGCCGGAATTCCTGGTCGCTGCTGAAATTTATGTTGGCGCTTGTCACCGGAGAAGACAAGCTTCTGTGCAATCCTTTTTCATTCTGACATTGATTCTCCCATTCATAATGTTGTAACACTTCCACTCTTGTTCTATTTAGCATTTTGTTTCTCTGCTATGTTCTTATTTTAATTACGATAGCCGATATCCTTGTTTTAGTACTATTGTGTTATGTCGGGAGTGTCGAAATTGTTGCCGCTATTTCTGGAATCCTAAATCGGAGAGAAGAGAAGGTGTTTAACCTTGTCATAGTTGCTGCCATGGGAACAGGTCCTGGAAACTACTAACAGAGCAGGCTGAGTCACAGTGATTTTGGCTACCGAGGACGGTTCTGTGGCTGTCGGGACCATTGTTAAAGCTTCTGTCCTTGGGTTCAATCAGTATCCCTTAGTACAGTAAGTATCTCTACCTTGAAACCTTCCCCGTTCATATCCCGTTATTTGTTTTAAGGTTTTCACAATAATAATCTTTCCTAGGATTAAGTTATCGGAGCCGCATGTAGCGCGTAAGGGTTATTTCTGTTGCTGCAAAATTGAACAAAGTTGTGATGCAAGCTTCCGGTAATTTCGGTTGAGAGAGGGTTTCTATGATGCGTTTGGTTTATGTGTTCAACGAGTCGAGGTAGTGGCGCTTTTCGAAAACTATATTTTATATATTGGAATTATTACATATGGATACTGATGTGGGACAATGTGTATTTGGTGATTGTATCAGCCTTATGTAATGTTTGATTGTCTCAAATGATTATGAATGTTGTTTGGTTGGATTGTTGTACGGTTTTGTGAAACGGAATGTTTTCAAGTTGATTCTTTTAAAGATTTGAGATCGAGTTTAATCCGTTGAGAATTGATTTGAATTAAGTTAATTTTCTTGATAATGTGAAAAGTCAAATGCACTTTTGGATTCAGCCTGGTTTACTTTAGTTGACTTGGTGTTGATAAATGATTTATTGTTGAACCGTTTCTTTAAAGCTTTGGAAATAAGTTTAATCGATTGATAACGATTTGATTTTGAAACGGCTTCCTTGAGATATGCAAATGAGGCGACTGTTGGATTTAGCTTAATTTTGAATTGATTTTGGATTTTGGACTGTTGAAAGGGATTGAGGAACGGTTTAGTTGGGACTCGAACCGGGTGGCAAAGTCCAAGTTTTAGGGGAGGTGTTGCCGAAATTTCTATAAAAATCCTAGACTTGTTTGAAAAGTTATTTAAAAAGGGTTGGATTTGAGAAATTGTATTATTTGATTTATTAAAAGAATTTTTATGTTTTCGAGCTTAATTTATTTAAGTGAACTTTATGCCTTGAGTTCGACTTATTTAGAAATGAACTATTTTATCATTTGAATCATTGAAGGAAAGAATAATGCTCTAATATTGATTTTAATATAAAATGAAACTTTCAGTGGTTTTAGAGGGAACTAGACTTTTGATTGAATAATTAAGTTTGAGGCCTTATGGAAGAGGTTAGAAAAATGGGTTTCAAGAAGAAATCTGAAAGTGGTTTGATTCAAATGAATTGGTTCTGTTTCAAGTGAATTGATTTTGGACCGGGTTAGAACTTGTGATTTTGTATGATTCTATTTCATAATAAATTCAGTTTTATTTAATTGAACCGAGAATCTATGAATTTAAGAGTTTCAATGAGTTTTAAAGAATTGATATAGGTTGTCCTTCCCTAAAGACTTGAGACTCTGCCGAGGAACTTTTGATATAAAATCCCGTTGTTAGATGGGTGATTTTGAATACTTCAAAATAAATCTTTAATTTCCATAGTTTTGGAAGTTTTGGAAAGAGGATGCCAAGAGTGGCTTTGTTTTAAAAGGGAAACTTACCTTGAGAAAAAGGGACTTATGAGCCTAAGATGATTTGAGAAATGGGAACTTTAGAGCTAATATTGAAAAGAGTTAAAATCTGATTTCGAAGTGAAATAAATTGAGAAAAAGTTATTTATGGCTTAAATGCCGATTTTATGAATTTGATGATGTTGAATGGTGGAAGTGCTATTTTGTTATGAGCCGGAATGGCTGTGTATGATAATGAATCATGGCTGATTGCAAAATGTGTTATGAGCCGGATGGCTGATTATGAATTATGAATTTAAGTCGGATGGCTGCGATGAATGTTGATTCATGGCTGGGAATGAATGCATATATGCTGAAATATTGATAATTGTGATTTTTACTTCCACTATCGGAGACACGAGTTTCCCTAGAAGAAAGCAATGGCTAGCCACCACGTGCTCCAGGTGGAAACTCGAGACTCTGCTGACCCTATGTCGTAAGTGTGGTCGGGCACTGTGAGAGTCCTGGATGAGCTCGCCCCCATGAATATACACCAGTGAGGGTGTTGGACAGAGGGACAAAGGGACATTCCAATGGTTAGCTACCAGGACTTGTCGGGTTGGCTATATAACTGACAGATGATATCATCAGCCACTAGGATAGGCATGAATCATATGCATCTATATGACATTATTTGCGTGTGCATATTGTACTTGGTTTGCCTTTGTGTTTACTTGTGATTAACTGCTAATTGTGTACTTGTTGTAACTGTTTGTTTGTGATTGAGCCTTCCTACTTGTGTTTGCGACTGAAACTCTGTTGGATTGTGGTGGATTGGTTGCTGTTGGATTGTTTGGGCCTAGTGCCATGGTTGAAATGAGATGGACCGATGGTTGGTTTCGATTTTGTGTTTCTGGTTTGAAAAAATATGAAAGGCTAATTTGGTTCAATATAGATAAACCTTTTTGAAAGGCTTTTGAGCTTTTGAGAATTGAACAGTTCCTCTTTCAGAAAAGATTTCAGACTTTACTTTTACTGTAAACCGTTGTTTTTGAAAAAAAGGCATAAGATGGTTATTAATCACTGGTACGGTTTACCCTCATGTATCCTATTACAATAATTCCCAAAAACCCTCTACTGAGAACCCTTTCGAGGATGATGTTATCACCCCCCTACAATTTCCCCTTTCAGGATATGGATGCAGAAGTCATGAAGAGCTTATCTAGTTGTTGTTGTGGTGTTTTGTATTGCTTTAGTTATTACTTATTGTTCCATCGCCTTTATCTAAATGTATTCTGTAAGAGGGATAGGAATTGTATTGGTTAATACTTGTAATATATATATATATATATATATATATATATATATATATATATATATATATATATATATATATATATATATATATGTACTCTTTGTGAGTCTTTGTAATTTGTATTGTATGTATGGATGTACGTTACATAACAAAAGTATTTTTAGAGCGGTATTGCGGTTTAAAGTTTTAAACAGGCTCATATTTTATTATTAAATAGTATAAGAGTCATCATAATGTTCAATCTACTAGAGTAACGCAGCCGGAAGCGTGAGCTTTAGTAGTTAGGGTGTTACATACAGTCTTTGACAAATTATATGTTGATCCTGATATATAGTGTCATATATAAAGTTACTTAAAATTGTTCATATGTCAATATCACCTATGATCCACCAAACAAGACAAGGAGTAATAAGTATTCTTATATTACTTTGATTAAGCTTATTCCCCAACATAGGAAACATTTTCTACTTGTTATTACATATAACTAATTTTATATACAAAGACTTTATTTTTAAATTTTTAATTTAGTTCAAAAATTAATTTAGTTTAAATTTTTAAAACTTACATAGGAAACATCTGTCACATGATTAGTTTATTAATCTCCTATTATTTCTCACAAATTATTTTTTATATGCAAATAAAGGCACAGATGGAACTATTAAGACTAGAAGGCTAAAAGTTAATAAAATGGACAACTTATCTAGAGATGAGCAAGTTGTTTTAAACTTTGAAGATCAACAAGCTATTGGAGAAAGCCAAGGTTTGCTTGCCGGATATTTAGGAACATTGGCAGTTGATTGTAAGTTATTTCCAATCAATTTCTCAAAGTGGTCAGGACCTTTAGGTATACCTCGATCTAGGTTTGAAGAGTATTTTAATAACTTACTGAAGGTATGTATTATGAATATTTACTTTTATCAAATGCCTATTAAAGTTATACATTAATAATGACATCTTGTTATTCATGTATAATTCTTTTTTATAGCCAAAATTTCATTTCAAAATTTCTGAAGGCATTGCAAAGCAATATTGCAAATTGAGCCTTGCAAAAAAGTGGTCACAACATAGAATTAAGTTGTGGAATGAGTTCTATGATCCATGTATAGACAAGCAATCATTGATAATGTTCCAGTTGACATCGACAGAGATCAATGGGCATTCTTCGTTTAATATCGGTTTCTACCTTCTACAATGGTAACATGCTTTCTTTTTTAAAATTAATATTAATATGTGATCACTTCTTTAATCTTCATTTTTCTTTTTTAATAGGAGATGTGTAAAAGAAATAAAAAAGTTCGCAAGAAGCAAACAATTCCCCATACTGGTAGCTCAAAACCCATCTCAAGGAAAAGACATGAAATAGTATGAACTATAATTCATTTTTTTTTGTTTTTACCAAATTATGTTATGCTTCTTAACTTTTTTTTATATTGTTTTACATAGTTTTTAGAAACTGGGCAAAAAATTAGCCGTGGAGAAATGTATATAGAAACTCATAAGAAGAAAGATGGGTTGTTTGTGACTGATGAAGCAATGAATATAGCGGTAAGTTGATTTTATTAGTCTATTTTAGTAAAAAATGTAACTTCAGAATCCGACAAATTTTAATGTTATTTTATTATATTTTCTTTGTTTAAATTTCAATTCTAGAAACAAATTGAACTACTTATGACTCAAAATGAGAAAGATGGATCTAGACCATCCACAAATGATGCTATTGGCAAAGTGTTTGGGGAGGAGCATTCTGGTAGGGTGCGATGCTTTGGAATGGGAGCTACACCTACTAATACTTTCAGATGTACCAATCATCCTGGCCAGTTTGCTAATTCTTCAATTTCAATGTCTTCTACCAATTACTCCCAAGCTGATTTTAAACGTTTAGAGTCTAAATTTGATGGGACATTGACTGCACTAAAGGCTTATTTCCTTTCTAAAGAAGGAAGAATTCCTGCTGAACTTACTAGTATATTTGACCATGGAGCTCAGGCAAATTGCCTTTCCTTGTGGCATTTATGTTGCACTAATCATGTTGAAAATTATGATGAATTATAACTATTATATTAAGCTAATGTTCTAGCATTGTTAGTCTTGTATATTCTAATCTCACACCTCTACTCTTTTCAATTTGTTGTTCAAATTTTTTACATTTGAAAAGGTTAATGCTTTTTTTACACTTTGATTTTTTTTCTTTTGAATTGTTGTTATAGTTCTATAAATGTTGGTAATTTTTAGGTTGACATTTTTGTTTTAATTTATTTTAGGCTAATGATGTTGAGAACGAAACTATTACACCAACAACAGGAAGATCATCATCAGGCGGAAGCAATGAAAATCATGAAGACATTGTTTAGTGTTATTTTAAAGACTGATTAGTTGTGAATTCTTTTTCTTTTTTTAGGATATTATGTTAGATTTTATTTACTAAACAAACTTATTCAAATAGTGAACTTATTAGTGATAGTTGTGAATTTATTGAATTATAACATTTTTAATTTTTAGGAATAGATATATGAAAACAATGTTAATTAAGATTCTATGCATTTTATTATAATATAAAAAAAGTTATTATTCATTATAATGAATTGTGAATTACATTTATATTTTAAATGAATTTATTAGTATGAAAATTTTCCATATTTATTAATATCTTATAAAATAAAAAACTATATATATGTATAATTAAATCATTATGGTAGTTTTATTTGTGTAGTGATTTATAAATTGAGGCGGTTTATAATTCCCACAAATAGAAAAATAATTTTTAGTCTTTTAATTTTGCAGAGGTTAACCCCCCCCCCCCCACAACGTCAATCAAGACCGCCACAAAATAGTGTAACTGGATGCTTTCAAAAACCGACGCAATATACTAAAAACCCCCACAATTTGTGGAGGGCGAAAAACTCCCGCAATTCAAATTTGACATAGCGTCGGTTTTTTAAAAACCCCCGCAACTATACCGCAGGACACCTAACTCTGTCAGTTCTTGAAACCGCCATTACACAACTTGCGGGGGTCAAAAACCCCTGCAAAATAAAAAAAAACCCCCACAAATTAGCGTCTTTTTGTAGTGGTAGTAGGGTGTTACAAAAGGCAGAACCCATTGATCATGGTAGATTTTTCACACATTTATGTTGTTGTTATATGTATTTTTTAGTTGCTGTTTTATTGACTGAAATCTGTTTTCTCTTTCATCCCTTTAATTGCATTTCAATATGACAACTGCCATGGATATGGTTAATAAGATTAATCCTGAGAAGGAAGCATGGAACCTCAAAGTTAGGGTGATTAGGCTTTGGATTGTTCCTACTTTCACTGGTCAGCTTCTCCTAAATTCTATCGAGATGATTTTGGTTGATGAATCTGTGAGTTATAGTAGTCTAAATCTATTAAAATTTTTTGGCTGTTTGTTTTTTGTATTTAGATGTGTTTCTCCTTACCTTTTTTATATCGAGGTCTGAAATTTTGTTTCATTTAAATTTATTTTTCTCTTTATTCGATTTGTCATTTATCAGATTTTTAGTATAATTTATGTTGATTGGTAGGAGTGCAAGATACAAGCTACTATTCGGAAGACTATGATTTACAGGTTCAAACAACTTCTCTCTGAGGGTTGAGTATATGTCATAAAGCTCTTCTCTGTTGTGCTAAACCAAGGATTTTATAGGGCCACTAGGCATCAGTTTAAGTTGATTTTCCAATTCAGGACCACTGTCAGGGCTGCTATTTGCGATTTTATTCCAAAATTTGCTCTTACAATCTTTCCATTCACTGAAATTTTGGAAACCAAAGAGGATTCCGATTTTTTAGTTGGTATGTTATGCTATTTGCTCATATTTTTTTGTCTGGAATGATTGTAGTCTTATTTCTTTGTGATTTGTTGAATGTTGCTTTGTTATCATTATTTCCTAATAGTTTTTTTCATATTTATTTCAGATGTGGTGGGTTTGATGGTCTTTGTGTCGGAAGAGAAAGAATATGATAAAGATGGAAAGAAGATGAAGATGGCTGTGATGGAACTTGCTGAAAATGAGTTAGCCTTCTTTAATTTCTACCTCTTCCTCTTATTGAGATTCTTTTTTGTTTTCGGTGTGTTTGTATAGTCAAGTTTCTAATAGTGTAGGTGATTTTGTTGGTTGTTTTCAGTTATAGGATTCGATGTGCCTTATTTGATGAATATGTTAATGAAGTTAATCGTTTTCTGTCTTTTGGGTATGCTGAATAGCCAGTTGTGGTTTTACAACTTGCCAAAGTTAAGGTTTTAGAAGTTTGTATCATGTAAATTTCATTCCAGGTGTGTCAGTTATCCAAGTTCACTTGGTTTTACCACTATATTCCTGTAACCAATGTATCTATTTTTTATTTTCAAGTAGAGTTGGACTTCAGAATGTTATATTTGCATCAAAGCTTGGATTTAATCTTAACATCCCAAAGGTGACAGCTTTTCGAAAAAGGTATATATGTACATGTAGTTTCTGTAGTATTTTTTATTATTGTTGTTGTCATTTTTTACTTATTTAAGTTGGTGCTATATTTGTTAACAGTTCTATTCCACATGGAGTTAGTGCATCCCAACCCATTGGCATTGTTGGCCCTGGAAAAAATATCAGAATAGAAGAAGACTTTATGAAGCTCACACCTAGATGTACTGTGAAGTCGCTTGATAATAACAACCGGGTTGGAACCACTTTAATTTTTTTATCATCTTTACTCTAGATAATTTGTGTTAAATTTTCTTTTTCTATTCGTTAGTAAATACTGCTTTGTTTTGGAACAATATTAATCCTTTTGTCATCCTTTGTACTTGAACATACTATGCTGTTAGTATTTATTTTAATTTTTCAGTTTTAGTTTGTATTACAACTATCTTTGGTTATAATGTCTTAATATTTATAGACCTGGTCTTATATTTTTAGGCTGGAACTTTTGTTGTACTAGCGAAAATAGCTGAAATAGTTTAGGATGGTTCTTGGTGGTACCCTGCTTGTGTGTGTGACAGAGGTGTTTAGGCAGAATCTGGGATTTACTTTTGTCAATTTTATAACATCCATGTTACAAATGTGATTCCTAGGTATAAATATTTTACAATGCTTCCTTTGTGCTTTGTTAAATTGTGAATTATTTCTGCGTAGTTGTTAACCTTAGGCCAGTATTTATATGCATCTTAAAAAAATCCAAGTTTAGAATGAAGGTGTTGGTTGAGGATTCCACTAATATTTCTATTTTTGTCCTCTTTGATCGTGAGGCAAGTTACATACTGAATAAGACTTGTGCTCAGCTGTTTGAACAACATCTTAAGGATGTTGATGTAAGTTAATCGAATGCTATATTCTTTTTATGTGATGAGTTTATTGTTAAAGATTTTTCTTATCCTTCGATTTCTACCAATACATTTTTTCTGTTGTGTTTGTTTTATATTGTTCGTAGGTTGTGTTTGGCACACAGTCTCCTCCTATATTCCAAGAAATTGTTGGAAAAACTATGCTGTTCAAGGTTCTTAGTAGGCCTGTTGGGATGGAGAAATTCAAAGGGACTTATCCAGTGATGCGTGTTTGTGATGATGCTGCAATAGTTGGAATATTTGAGCTCTCTGGTTTAGATTTGAGTCCCGAAAAAGTATAAAACAGATTCAAACCTATTGTTTTATTTTAATAAACTCTTTCTTAAATTTTCCATTTTTTGGTTGTTCCACCTTTATTCATGTCATAAATGGGATGTGCTTTGTATTATCCAAGGCTGAGTTTGTATCAAAATGAGAAGGATCATTTGGGAAACCCTCTAAGGTTACCAAATCACCGAATTTGGGATTGACTCCTTCCAGCTACTCTGAGCTCTTTGTTGGTTTGCCTCAATGTACCCAAAAGGAATCAAGTGTTGTTGACTTGGGAGTTGAGAAAGATATGAAGCCTTCGTTGAAGAGATTGAGAAAATCCTTGAGGTTGCAATTTGATGAAGCTGATGAGTCTCGTGGCTTGGGGAATGATGGCTCCTCTGGACAGGGGGTTAACTGAGGTGGCTGCCCATGGCAGTTAACTAGAGCTACTGATTAGGACTAATGTAGGGCATTAGGTATTTTGGTTGTGTCTGTGTAATAGCATTTGATGCATTGGATTGTAGTGGATGAGAATATGTGTGTGTTTTCATGTTTTGTATCAAATATTTTTTGGATTATTTTTTGGGCATCTTTCTCATGTAATAGATTAAGTGCTAGGGTGAGGACACAATATCATTATCCACTAGGTAAATTAGCTATTTAGCCCTTTATGTTTGTACTTATTTCTTTGAAATTCAATAAAATGTAGTAGCTCTTTTGTGATATAAAAATCTCTTATTCCACAATTTAGTTTATTCCTTAACTTATGTGATTTTGCCAAGTGAATGCTTTATGGTATTTAGATGACTATATATTCATGTGTTGTTGAATTGATTTGTACTTTTTTTTATATATCTATATTGGACAAGTTGGAAGTGATCTTTTGGTCCTTTCTTTTGTTTGATGGATTTCTTAGGTACATTTTGCCTAGAATGGTTAATGTAGCCTAGGTATTAAAAAAGTATATTCTTTTTGGAAACGATACTTATGCAAACTATGAAGAGTTAGAAAAAAATACTTATGTATTGAGTAGTAATAGAGTAAATAAATCTGTTACATTTAATTAAGAATTGAACAACAAAAATACTTTTCATTAACGCAAAAAATGACAATCCAAGATTGAAAAAACAAATCCAAAACACAAAACAGAAATTTTTAACCCGTGTGTTGCATGGGTCTTCTGCTAGTATATATAATGCTAATACACTTCTATAACTAGGGTGAGCACGGTCGGTTTGGTTTAGATTTAAGGTAAAATTAGAATCGAATAGATCAAAATATAATTGGTTCGGATTTGCATTTTTTTATACATGTATCCGAACCAAACTAAATCTATTAAGAATGGATTGGTTCGGTTCGGGTAATTGGGTACCTGATGACTTTGAAATTCATAAAAAAAACCAAATTTTTATCTTGAAAATTCAACAAGTACAATAAACATGTAACATCAATAGAAATAATCCAAACATATTAAACACCAAATACATTAAAAACTAAACTAATTAAAATTCAAACATATTAATAGTGAATAATCTTTGTCTAATGAAAATACAAAAGTGCAATAGAAATATTAGAAGCTAAATATAAAAGTCTAGTAAATAATCTTTCAAAGAAGCTAAAATCAAAACACATTAAAATCCAAACATTAGAAGCTAAATACAAAAGGGCAATAGAAATATTTGTCTAGTTTTCAAAGTGTTAGGATTATAGGTTGCAAAACTCACAAAAAGCCATATTTTTTTTATTTAATTAATATATGATCGGGTTTACGGGTTGGTTCGGGTTCCGCACCCCTAGAACCGATATCCGAACTGATCAGTAACAAAGGTCATCAGTTTGGTTCGAGTTGGACCTGATTATTTGTTGGTTCCAGAACCAATTTAATTGGTTCGGTTCGAATTCGGACGGATAATCGAATACCCGCTACCCGTGCTAACCCCTATCTATAACTAACATTAAAAGTATTTTACAATAAAAGTATTAATTATATAATACATTTCTTTAACTTTTAATTATCCATTACTTTAGTTTCATCTTTTTAATTATCCATTACTTTCTTTTCTCCTTTTTGTTTCATAATGTATTTTGCTCTCATTTTTTCTATACTATTTTTTATTAAATCATCAATTAAGTTCTTAATAATCAAGAATAAATTACCATTTTTACCATAAAAAATTTAGACATTAATAAAATTAACCACAAAAAAATAAAACTAATGATATATCCATAAAAAACAAATTTTATTTGACAAAAATATTCAATCGTTAAATTTAAAGCTAAATCCGTTAAATTTTTTCCTAACATTTTTAAATTATCCTTCTTATCAACTTCAACCTTTCAATTCTTTAACACACTCCAATTATTTAACTTCTTTCACTATCATTATCTAACCTTCATTTATAGATTTCTCAAAAACTACTACCACCTATTGAGCACTAGAATCAAACCTCATATAAGAATACTAGAATCCTTTCACTTCCTCTTCTTCTGCCATTTCCTTTCCTAAATCCAATAACATTTCTCTCCAAAATAGCGATAACAACCATGGTTCAGTGAAGCGCCAATCTCCCTTTCTTTCGTGGCTTCTCTGCAAAACCAACTCTCTCTCTCTCTCTCCTCATACTATTGCTGCAACCTTTTTCAATGCCATTTGCAAACATCGGATAATTTCCAAAGCCAAGCTTTTCTGTTGGCGACTTTGCCTCCTTCCTCGACATTATGCTATGATCGGTGGTGGAGGTCTCATGCAGGTTTTGTTCTGAGAACATAGTATATCTTCAAGTTCGAAAGATCTAAAATTTAGCTCTTTTCCATTCTTTCTCTTTCTAAAACTCTCCTTTTCTCTCTCTAAGATTCACTTATGATTCTGGAAACAAGAACCGTAGTTTGTGCTATAGATGTAGACTATCTATGTTATACATAATTTTTGCTAATTTGTTTCATGAGATTGTTATAGGAATAAAAGTGATTCTTACTCTTTGATTAGTTAGTTGCCTATGAATTTGACTCTCCGCATTATTCATTATGAGCTTGGTGTTGAGATTCCTATTCACATGGAATAAGGCTTTGTTTATGAGGTTTTCACTTTTCAGTGATAGGGAAAAGAAAGAGAATAACCACATTAATGGGGATGAATTATGAGTTTTGATTATTTTTGTTTGGAAATGTAACACCCTAACTATCAAAGCTCACGCTTCCGGCTGCGGAACTCTGATAGCTCGGACATTACGACGACACTTATACTATTTAATAATAAAATATGAGCCTGTTTAAAAACTTTAAACTGCAATACCATTCCCAAAAATACTTTCGCCATACAACGTACGTCCATACATACCATACAACTTACAGAAACTCAAAAAGAGTACATCCATATATATATACGTACATATATATAAATAATATTACAGACATTAACCAATACAATTCCTATCCCTCTTACAGAATATATCAAGATAAAGGCGAGGGTACAATAAACTATAACTAAAACAATACAGAGCATCTCAATAACAAATAATTAAACTCTTCATAACTTCTGCGCCCAAATCCTGAAAGGGGAAAAATGTAGGGGAGTGAGAACATCATCCTCGAAAGGGTTCTCAGTAGAGGGTTTTTAGGAATTACTGTAATAGGATACATGAAGATAACCGCACCAGTGATTAATAACCGTCTTATGTCTCTTTTCAAAAACAATGGTTTACAATAAAAGTAAAGTCGGAAATCTTTTCTAAAAGAGGAACCGTTCAATTCTCAAAAACTCAAAAGCCTTTCAAAAAGGTTTATCTAAGCTGAACCAAATAGCCTCTCACACTTTCCAAATCAGAAACACAAAACCGAAACCAATCATCGGTCCATCTCATTCCAACCACGGCCCTAGGCCCAAACAATCCAACCATCAACCAAACCACTACAATCCAACAGAGTCCCAAATGCAAACACAGATAAAAATCAAGCACAAACAATAGTTACGGCAAGTAGAACAATTAGCAGATAGTCACATAGGCAAACCAAGTACAATATGCACACCCAAACAATGTCACATAGATACATATGATGCATGCCTGTCCCTAGTGGCTGATGATATCATCTGTCGGTTATAGAGCCAACCCGACAAGTCCTGGTAGCTAACCATTGGACTATCCCTCTGTCGCGCATCCCCAACTCGAGTTATACTCATCATAAACTTGATCATAAACATGATCCATATCCATCACCCTCACTGGTGAATATTTCGGGGGCGAGCTCATCCGGGACTTTCACAGTGCCCGGCCACACTTACGACATAGGGTTAACAGAGTATCAAGTCTCAACCTGGAGCACATGGTGGCTAGCCACTGCTACTACCCAGGGAAACCCGTATCTCAGATAGTGGAAGTGCAACATTCACATTTATCAATGATTCAGCATAAACATGCATTCAATCTCATCCATGGATCACCATCCATCTCAGCCATCCGGCTCACGGTTCATTCCAGAACCAGCCAATATTCATATCATACACAGCCATTCCGGCTCACGGTTCAATCCAGAACCAATCAATATGTATAAACATACACAGCCAATCCGGCTCTCAATAAAACAGCACTTCCACATTCAAAATCATCAAATTCATGAAATCGGCATTTAAGCCATAAATCATTTTCTCAATTCATTTTTCTTTGAAATCAAGTTTCGACTCTTTTTAGCCTTGGCTTTTAGAAATCTCATTTCTCAAATCATCTCAGGCTCATAAGCCAAATTTACTCAAAGTGAGTTTCCTTTTTAAAACAGAGCCACTCTCGGCATTCTCTTTCCAAACTTCCAAACCATGGCAAGTTAAGGATTTATTTCAAAGCATTCAAAATCACCCATCCAACAATGGGATTTTATAACAAAAGTTTCTCGGCAGAGTCCCAAGTCTTTAGGGAAGGTCAACTTATATAATTTCCTTAAAATTCATTGAAACTCTTAAAATCACAGATTCTCGGTTCAAGTAAATAAAACTGAATTTACTATAAAACCGGCCATAAAGAATCACAGGTTCCAACCCGGTCCAAAAATTAACTCATTTGAAACGGAACCGGTTCATTTGAATTAAACCACTTTCAGGTTTCTTGTTGAAAATCCATTTTTCTAACTCTTCCAAAATACTTCAAATTTAATTACTCAATTAAAAGTCTAGATTCCTTTAAGATCACTAAAAACCCCTTTTTGTATTGAAATCAACCTTAGAGCATCATTCTTTCCTTTAGTGATTCAAACGGTGCAAATAGTTCATTTCTAAATAAGCCGAACTCAACGCATAAAGTTCATTAAATAAGTTAAGCTTGAAAACATAAATATTCTCTTAATAAATCAAATAATACAATTTCTCAAATCCAACCCTTTTTAAATAACTTTACAAACAAGTGGAGGATTTTGTAGAAATTTCGACAGCACCTCCCCTAAAACTTGGACTTTTGCCACCCGGTTCGGGTCCCAACTAAACCATTTCTCATTCCTTTTCAACAGCTCAAAACCAGAAATCAATTTAAAGCAAGCTAAATCCAACAATCGCCTAAGTGGCGTATCTCAAGGATACCATTTCAAAATCAACTCAATATCAATCGATATAACTCATTTCCAAGGCTTTAAAGAAACGGTTCAATAACAAATCATTTGTCCAAAACCAAATCAATTAAAATAAACCAGGCTGAATTCAAAAGTGCATTCGACTTCTCACATCATTGAAATAATTGACTCAATTCAAACCAATCATCAACGGTTTAATCTCAGATTTCAAATCTTTAAAGAATCAACTTCAAAACACTATATTTCACAAAGCCGCACAACAACTCAGCCAAACCAACATCCATAATCATTCAAGTCAATCAAATAATACATAAGGCAGATACAATCACCAAATACACAATATCTCACATCAGTATCCATATGTAATAATTCCAATACATAAAACATAGTTTTTGGAAAGCGCCCCTACCTCAAAACGCAAAACCATATCCCAAACGCGTCACAGAATCCTTTTCGCCTTGACCCGAGATCAAAAATCAAAATCCCGGCAGCCAAAACCTCGGTTCCAAGCCACTTTCGCAACAGTCTCAACAACTCTAATCACAACATACAACAACTGAAACTCAATCGTATAGTAATTAACACCACAAATCTCAGCGTAAAATAACAGAATAGTAGCTAAAGGGCTTTCAAATCGGAACGCTTACCGAACCGAAGGAGGAACGGTTGAACCGAAACAGCGGCGGTCTTCGGGCCGGCTCGGCAGCAGCCCGGCAGCCACCTCAAGCGGCTGCAGCGACAAATTCCGATCACGACATCTGAAACCAACACGCGGCGACTATAGTATTCCCGGAATTCAAAAAGGACAGAAACCACAATTAAAACCCTTACCGGCAAACTTTTCCGGCGACGGCAGCAGGGTCTCAAGTGGCAGAAACTCAGCCCGAAGCTCTGGCGGTGATCCCGGAAGCCACATAACCACTCCCGGCAGTCAGAAACACAGAGATGCGGCTCCTTTCTCTGGCAGCTTGTGCCGCAGCGACCCAGGCAGCGGCATCAACCGAACAGCAACCCCGATGATGGCAGAGGCTCCGACAGCTTCAACAAGGCATGGTAGAGGTAGAAACGGAGTAGTACAGCAACAAAAACCCAACCTCCATCCCTTCTCACTCATCGAGCACGCTCTCTGTTCTTCATGGTGCTCAATCGGCGGCAATGGACTGCGAGGAGGTCAACGGCAGCGACACAAGGCGCGGTGATGACGCAGCTGATGATGGCGGAAGGCACAAACGTCGACGGCTACTTTGGTGGTGCCAGGGAGCGACGGCGATGCACGAAGCATCTCCAGTGACGGCAACGGCGCGGTGGCGGCTTCCTCGCAACAGTGACGGGCTGGGACGAACGGGTCGACGGCGACGGGTCAGACCCGCATTTCCCTTCCCGCGGCCGAGCTCTCTCTCACGCTCGTTTCTTCTCTCTCTTCCTCAGCCTGGTTCGGTGGCTTCATGGTGGCAGGGACGGCAGGATGCGGTGGCGCGGCGACGAGGCGACGACAACGCGATGAGCTTCCTTCCGCCTTTCTTCTGCCGCAACCCAGTCTTCCTCTCCCTCTCTGCCTCAATTTCTTTCTTTCATGGAAAATGGGAAGCCGTGTGTGTGCGTGTGTTTTAGGGGAAGGGAGGTTTGCGGCTGCTGCTGCAGCTTCTAAGTGGGTGGGTTGTTGATGGGGAAACGGGTAACGGGTTAGGGTTTCATTTTCAAAAAAAATTAGGGTTAGGGGCATTTTAGTAATCTTACTTAAAAATAGGGATAATATAGTAATTAGAAATAAATTCTAATTCAACAATGATAATGTATAAAAATACTATTTGCTCATCAATTTCACAAATTACTTTCAATAAAATGCCCAAATCTAAAAATTAGAAATAATATAATCAATTTCTCTATTTTCCAAAATAGCAGTACTAATATTTAAAATATTAGTTATCTAATCCAAATCATATAAAATCCTTATTATTTCATAATTATCAACTCTATAATTCAAATATAGAAAATAATCCAATAATCATAAAATTGGATAATAATCATAACTCATCTCAAATTAAATAAATCAAAACTTGCCTTAATTATATTTAATAAATAATTTCTGAAATTAAGGCTGTAAATAACTATATGATTTGGGACTTGATCATAATAAGACTTTTCAAAGGTTCTGGATCTTACATTCTACCCACCTTATAAAAATTTTCGCCCTCGAAAATTGATACAAAACGTATGAAATTTCATAACAGTTCACCCTTGAACACATTTAAGGAAGAAGCAAAAATATCTCAACATATAAACATATATACGGTTTTTCAAATACTTTAATCGTCATATGCATAAGGATGCCAAGGTAAGAGTGTGATTGCAAAGCAGACGTTACAAGGTAGGCTCAATGCAAAAGTTAGCATGGGTCAATCATGTGATAGAAGGGCAAAGCATCAAAGGCTATAAAACAGAATGGAGTTAAAACGACGCGCTTAACCTCCGCACACTAATCTCATATCAACCTCAAAGTTTCAAGTTTCCAATTCCATCAAGCACTTTACAAACCCCAATTTCGATCATTAGCCTGACAACCACAAATCCGTTCGCAAGGAACAAAACGCCCACAACTCATACGTTGCACACCTACCGCTTCAACTTCCGTATACACATCACGTCTTAAAGAACTAACATATCGCGTTACTACGTTTGCAAGTCACACGTGATATCAAAACAATTCTCGAGTCTACTCAGAAGGATACAAGATTTAAAAAGGAGAGTCAAATGTCAAGGATAGTACTCAAGGATTTGAGAGAATGTATCCAATTCCAAATAAACAAGGACACTCAAGCAATGAAGTTTGCTAGACTCAATTCAATTGATAACTTCAAGATAACCCTTGGATCAAGGCAATTCATTAGGATCAATAGGAAGGAGAATCAGCGCATTAGTTTGAAACAATTTCAAGATGAGTCGAAGAAATAAGAGGTTACAGAAAAGAATATCTCAGACCCAAGCCAAGCTCACAGAACTCAAGAGCATAATCACTATACTTTCGAATACATTGTTCTTAAAAGAATCAAAACTTATAAAATATCACTTCGCAGTCTGAAAGAGAAGTTAAACAACAAACATCCTTCAAGAGAGTAACAAAAGCATAAACGTGGCTTTACTTCGATACGATTTCATGTTGAAGTAGATTATGTAGAGTTCCAAAAACAAAATGCACACAACTTTGGCTAAGAGCTAAAATATTTCCTCAAATATTTTAGAAAGATAATTAGATGCACAACTTATCCAAAAGCAGTTCATAAAAACTCGGAAGTAATCAAATGCTTGTTCATAATTCTCAAAATTTCATACTCAAACAAGCGTGTATAACATTTATAGCAAGTACAAAAGAGGAAGTTAAACTCTTTTTAGAAAAGAAACTCCAAAGTAAAAATTTGTTTACAATTTGGTAAATGAAATAAGTGGTGCGTTACAAACGAATCGGTTTCCACTAAACAAGGAAACTTTTCAAAACCTCATTTAAAATAGCGCATGCCAACTTTAGGAACAATTTCGTCAAAATCGAATAATGGTTTCACTCTCAATCAAGTAACAGGGAATAGATTCAGCTTAGAATTTCTTCAAAGAGAATTCAAAACTTCTTTAAAAATTTAAAACAAGACTCCAAAAGTATACTTGAAATCACCATTTCCAAAAGGATATTCAAGGATATTAGGATGTACTTAAGAAGGAGTCAAGCCATACAAGAAAGAATCTTAAACCAAAGTAGTTCAAACAAGATTCACTAGGCATGAGTCATCAAACAAGCTTTCAATTGATCTAAAAGAATACAAAAGTCATAAGGAAAAGACAACTCAATCATTAGTAATTTCTCAATGATAAATCTTTAACTAAAAACTCTTGTAGAGAAAATGAGAGAATAAACAATGCACTAATTTTGAAACGAATTAAATTGACTCACAAGAATGAGATTCACAAGAGAGGAAAATCCAAAATCAGTGGTAATGTCCACAAGGTGTAAAAGATTAGTTAAAAACAAAGTCAAGTATATCATTCATGGAAATGAAAGATTTAATAGAGAATTTAGTCCATTCATATTAAGAAAGCTATGAGTCCAACACTTTCAAAAGAGCAACAATGGCACAAACCATATAGCATGCTAAATCAAACTCAATTCAAAATAAGTTAAGTAAAGCTTACCAAACGAAACTCAACCGGGATAAAAGTGAAAAAGCTTTCCTTTCCAAAATTTTGAAAAATATCGAAATACCTAATCAAATGAAGATGTGCATTGGAACCGTAGTAAAATTACTAGAAAGTCAAATTGTAATTTAAAGTAAATGCAGTTCCGTAAACCAGTAAAAGTATAGGCGAGGTATTAGAAATAAATAGTTGTTAAACTGTATAAGAAATCTTCAAAGTTTCATATATAGATAAGTATGTATCTATTCAGCAGCAATTTTCATAAAAATCTCAAAATTGGCTGTAATCACTGTCAAATAAGAGAAAAACTGAATCAACAATTTCCCTAAGAATGGACTCGAAATCCCGGAGTTAAAAATGCCCAGCGCATTAGGACCAGTTCAAAGCCATATCGAAGAATACATGAATCAAAAAGAATTCTAACAGAGGAAGATAGATGCAACAAGGATTTTAAGCAAGCATATGCACTTAAGATCAAACAAGATTGCATATGAATAGAGAAACAGAGCAGAAACATCAAATTACTTTTCAAAAGGAGTAGCAACAAGGACTTCAAGTTAGGATATGAAGGAACAGGTCGACTCGAACAAAATCCAAGACACATAACAGAGCAGCCTCGAGAAAAGTTTTCAACGTTCCCAGAACCCACGATTCGCTTAACTCAAAACTCGGATTTCATCTATGATAACTCATTAGTGCTTTCATATACAAAATTCACTAGTATTAAGCCGGCCAAACTTAATACCAAGAATTATGCAATGCAAGACTAACATCGTTAATCAATAGACCGTCATGTGCATAAAGCTCTAATTCTCGTCATTCGACAAGACCTAATACATGACAAACGCTCAGAGTATGCAACTGAAGCATAGTCGGTCCATTCCTCAGGCTCTACAGGAAGGACTGCTCTGATACCATAATGTAACACCCTAACTACCAAAGCTCACGCTTCCGGCTGCGGAACTCTGATAGCTCGGACATTACGACGACACTTATACTATTTAATAATAAAATATGAGCCTGTTTAAAAACTTTAAACTGCAATACCATTCCAAAAAATACTTTCGCCATACAACGTACGTCCATACATATCATACAACTTAGAGAAACTCATAAAGAGTACATCCATATATATACGTACATATATATAAATAATATTACAGACATTAACCAATACAATTCCTATCCCTCTTACAGAATATATCAAGATAAAGGCGAGGGTACAATAAACCATAACTAAAACAATACAGAGCATCTCAATAACAAATAATTAAACTCTTCATAACTTCTGCGCCCAAATCCTGAAAGGGGAAAAATGTAGGGGGGTGAGAACATCATCCTCGAAAGGGTTCTCAGTAGAGGGTTTTTAGGAATTACTGTAATAGGATACATGAAGATAACCGCACCAGTGATTAATAACCGTCTTATGTCTCTTTTCAAAAACAATGGTTTACAATAAAAGTAAAGTCGGAAATCTTTTCTAAAAGAGGAACCGTTCAATTCTCAAAAACTCAAAAGCCTTTCAAAAAGGTTTATCTAAGCTGAACCAAATAGCCTCTCACACTTTCCAAATCAGAAACACAAAACCGAAACCAATCATCGGTCCATCTCATTCCAACCACGGCCCTAGGCCCAAACAATCCAACCATCAACCAAACCACTACAATCCAACAGAGTCCCAAATGCAAACACAGATAAAAATCAAGCACAAACAATAGTTACGGCAAGTAGAACAATTAGCAGATAGTCACATAGGCAAACCAAGTACAATATGCACACCCAAACAATGTCACATAGATACATATGATGCATGCCTGTCCCTAGTGGCTGATGATATCATCTGTCGGTTATAGAGCCAACCCGACAAGTCCTGGTAGCTAACCATTGGACTATCCCTCTGTCGCGCATCCCCAACTCGAGTTATACTCATCATAAACTTGATCATAAACATGATCCATATCCATCACCCTCACTGGTGAATATTTCGGGGGCGAGCTCATCCGGGACTTTCACAGTGCCCGGCCACACTTACGACATAGGGTTAACAGAGTATCAAGTCTCAACCTGGAGCACATGGTGGCTAGCCACTGCTACTACCCAGGGAAACCCGTATCTCAGATAGTGGAAGTGCAACATTCACATTTATCAATGATTCAGCATAAACATGCATTCAATCTCATCCATGGATCACCATCCATCTCAGCCATCCGGCTCACGGTTCATTCCAGAACCAGCCAATATTCATATCATACACAGCCATTCCGGCTCACGGTTCAATCCAGAACCAATCAATATGTATAAACATACACAGCCAATCCGGCTCTCAATAAAACAGCACTTCCACATTCAAAATCATCAAATTCATGAAATCGGCATTTAAGCCATAAATCATTTTCTCAATTCATTTTTCTTTGAAATCAAGTTTCGACTCTTTTTAGCCTTGGCTTTTAGAAATCTCATTTCTCAAATCATCTCAGGCTCATAAGCCAAATTTACTCAAAGTGAGTTTCCTTTTTAAAACAGAGCCACTCTCGGCATTCTCTTTCCAAACTTCCAAACCATGGCAAGTTAAGGATTTATTTCAAAGCATTCAAAATCACCCATCCAACAATGGGATTTTATAACAAAAGTTTCTCGGCAGAGTCCCAAGTCTTTAGGGAAGGTCAACTTATATAATTTCCTTAAAATTCATTGAAACTCTTAAAATCACAGATTCTCGGTTCAAGTAAATAAAACTGAATTTACTATAAAACCGGCCATAAAGAATCACAGGTTCCAACCCGGTCCAAAAATCAACTCATTTGAAACGGAACCGGTTCATTTGAATTAAACCACTTTCAGGTTTCTTGTTGAAAATCCATTTTTCTAACTCTTCCAAAATACTTCAAATTTAATTACTCAATTAAAAGTCTAGATTCCTTTAAGATCACTAAAAACCCCTTTTTGTATTGAAATCAACCTTAGAGCATCATTCTTTCCTTTAGTGATTCAAACGGTGCAAATAGTTCATTTCTAAATAAGCCGAACTCAACGCATAAAGTTCATTAAATAAGTTAAGCTTGAAAACATAAATATTCTCTTAATAAATCAAATAATACAATTTCTCAAATCCAACCCTTTTTAAATAACTTTACAAACAAGTGGAGGATTTTGTAGAAATTTCGACAGCACCTCCCCTAAAACTTGGACTTTTGCCACCCGGTTCGGGTCCCAACTAAACCATTTCTCATTCCTTTTCAACAGCTCAAAACCAGAAATCAATTTAAAGCAAGCTAAATCCAACAATCGCCTAAGTGGCGTATCTCAAGGATACCATTTCAAAATCAACTCAATATCAATCGATATAACTCATTTCCAAGGCTTTAAAG
This sequence comes from Arachis stenosperma, assembly GCF_014773155.1. Taxonomy (NCBI): domain Eukaryota; kingdom Viridiplantae; phylum Streptophyta; class Magnoliopsida; order Fabales; family Fabaceae; genus Arachis; species Arachis stenosperma. Next base: position 27,523,086 of record NC_080381.1, on the reverse strand, counting down.
AAACGGTTCAATAACAAATCATTTGTCCAAAACCAAATCAATTAAAATAAACCAGGCTGAATTTAAAAGTGCATTCGACTTCTCACATCATTGAAATAATTGACTCAATTCAAACCAATCATCAACGGTTTAATCTCAGATTTCAAATCTTTAAAGAATCAACTTCAAAACACTATATTTCACAAAGCCGCACAACAACTCAGCCAAACCAACATCCATAATCATTCAAGTCAATCAAATAATACATAAGGCAGATACAATCACCAAATACACAATATCTCACATCAGTATCCATATGTAATAATTCCAATACATAAAACATAGTTTTTGGAAAGCGCCCCTACCTCAAAACGCAAAACCATATCCCAAACGCGTCACAGAATCCTTTTCGCCTTGACCCGAGATCAAAAATCAAAATCCCGGCAGCCAAAACCTCGGTTCCAAGCCACTTTCGCAACAGTCTCAACAACTCTAATCACAACATACAACAACTGAAACTCAATCGTATAGTAATTAACACCACAAATCTCAGCGTAAAATAACAGAATAGTAGCTAAAGGGCTTTCAAATCGGAACGCTTACCGAACCGAAGGAGGAACGGTTGAACCGAAACAGCGGCGGTCTTCGGGCCGGCTCGGCAGCAGCCCGGCAGCCACCTCAAGCGGCTGCAGCGACAAATTCCGATCACGACATCTGAAACCAACACGCGGCGACTATAGTATTCCCGGAATTCAAAAAGGACAGAAACCACAATTAAAACCCTTACCGGCAAACTTTTCCGGCGACGGCAGCAGGGTCTCAAGTGGCAGAAACTCAGCCCGAAGCTCTGGCGGTGATCCCGGAAGCCACATAACCACTCCCGGCAGTCAGAAACACAGAGATGCGGCTCCTTTCTCTGGCAGCTTGTGCCGCAGCGACCCAGGCAGCGGCATCAACCGAACAGCAACCCCGATGATGGCAGAGGCTCCGACAGCTTCAACAAGGCATGGTAGAGGTAGAAACGGAGTAGTACAGCAACAAAAACCCAACCTCCATCCCTTCTCACTCATCGAGCACGCTCTCTGTTCTTCATGGTGCTCAATCGGCGGCAATGGACTGCGAGGAGGTCAACGGCAGCGACACAAGGCGCGGTGATGACGCAGCTGATGATGGCGGAAGGCACAAACGTCGACGGCTACTTTGGTGGTGCCAGGGAGCGACGGCGATGCACGAAGCATCTCCAGTGACGGCAACGGCGCGGTGGCGGCTTCCTCGCAACAGTGACGGGCTGGGACGAACGGGTCGACGGCGACGGGTCAGACCCGCATTTCCCCTTCCCGCGGCCGAGCTCTCTCTCACGCTCGTTTCTTTCTCTCTCTTCCTCAGCCTGGTTCGGTGGCTTCATGGTGGCAGGGACGGCAGGACGCGGTGGCGCGGCGACGAGGCGACGACAACGCGATGAGCTTCCTTCCGCCTTTCTTCTGCCACAACCCAGTCTTCCTCTCCCTCTCTGCCTCAATTTCTTTCTTTCATGGAAAATGGGAAGCCGTGTGTGTGCGTGTGTTTTAGGGGAAGGGAGGTTTGCGGCTGCTGCTGCAGCTTCTAAGTGGGTGGGTTGTTGATGGGGAAACGGGTAACGGGTTAGGGTTTCATTTTCAAAAAAAATTAGGGTTAGGGGCATTTTAGTAATCTTACTTAAAAATAGGGATAATATAGTAATTAGAAATAAATTCTAATTCAACAATGATAATGTATAAAAATACTATTTGCTCATCAATTTCACAAATTACTTTCAATAAAATGCCCAAATCTAAAAATTAGAAATAATATAATCAATTTCTCTATTTTCCAAAATAGCAGTACTAATATTTAAAATATTAGTTATCTAATCCAAATCATATAAAATCCTTATTATTTCATAATTATCAACTCTATAATTCAAATATAGAAAATAATCCAATAATCATAAAATTGGATAATAATCATAACTCATCTCAAATTAAATAAATCAAAACTTGCCTTAATTATATTTAATAAAATAATTTCTGAAATTAAGGCTGTAAATAACTATATGATTTGGGACTTGATCATAATAAGACTTTTCAAAGGTTCTGGATCTTACATTCTACCCACCTTATAAAAATTTTCGCCCTCGAAAATTGATACAAAACGTATGAAATTTCATAACAGTTCACCCTTGAACACATTTAAGGAAGAAGCAAAAATATCTCAACATATAAACATATATACGGTTTTTCAAATACTTTAATCGTCATATGCATAAGGATGCCAAGGTAAGAGTGTGATTGCAAAGCAGACGTTACAAGGTAGGCTCAATGCAAAAGTTAGCATGGGTCAATCATGTGATAGAAGGGCAAAGCATCAAAGGCTATAAAACAGAATGGAGTTAAAACGACGCGCTTAACCTCCGCACACTAATCTCATATCAACCTCAAAGTTTCAAGTTTCCAATTCCATCAAGCACTTTACAAACCCCAATTTCGATCATTAGCCTGACAACCACAAATCCGTTCGCAAGGAACAAAACGCCCACAACTCATACGTTGCACACCTACCGCTTCAACTTCCGTATACACATCACGTCTTAAAGAACTAACATATCGCGTTACTACGTTTGCAAGTCACACGTGATATCAAAACAATTCTCGAGTCTACTCAGAAGGATACAAGATTTAAAAAGGAGAGTCAAATGTCAAGGATAGTACTCAAGGATTTGAGAGAATGTATCCAATTCCAAATAAACAAGGACACTCAAGCAATGAAGTTTGCTAGACTCAATTCAATTGATAACTTCAAGATAACCCTTGGATCAAGGCAATTCATTAGGATCAATAGGAAGGAGAATCAGCGCATTAGTTTGAAACAATTTCAAGATGAGTCGAAGAAATAAGAGGTTACAGAAAAGAATATCTCAGACCCAAGCCAAGCTCACAGAACTCAAGAGCATAATCACTATACTTTCGAATACATTGTTCTTAAAAGAATCAAAACTTATAAAATATCACTTCGCAGTCTGAAAGAGAAGTTAAACAACAAACATCCTTCAAGAGAGTAACAAAAGCATAAACGTGGCTTTACTTCGATACGATTTCATGTTGAAGTAGATTATGTAGAGTTCCAAAACAAAATGCACACAACTTTGGCTAAGAGCTAAAATATTTCCTCAAATATTTTAGAAAGATAATTAGATGCACAACTTATCCAAAAGCAGTTCATAAAAACTCGGAAGTAATCAAATGCTTGTTCATAATTCTCAAAATTTCATACTCAAACAAGCGTGTATAACATTTATAGCAAGTACAAAAGAGGAAGTTAAACTCTTTTTAGAAAAGAAACTCCAAAGTAAAAATTTGTTTACAATTTGGTAAATGAAATAAGTGGTGCGTTACAAACGAATCGGTTTCCACTAAACAAGGAAACTTTTCAAAACCTCATTTAAAATAGCGCATGCCAACTTTAGGAACAATTTCGTCAAAATCGAATAATGGTTTCACTCTCAATCAAGTAACAGGGAATAGATTCAGCTTAGAATTTCTTCAAAGAGAATTCAAAACTTCTTTAAAAATTTAAAACAAGACTCCAAAAGTATACTTGAAATCACCATTTCCAAAAGGATATTCAAGGATATTAGGATGTACTTAAGAAGGAGTCAAGCCATACAAGAAAGAATCTTAAACCAAAGTAGTTCAAACAAGATTCACTAGGCATGAGTCATCAAACAAGCTTTCAATTGATCTAAAAGAATACAAAAGTCATAAGGAAAAGACAACTCAATCATTAGTAATTTCTCAATGATAAATCTTTAACTAAAAACTCTTGTAGAGAAAATGAGAGAATAAACAATGCACTAATTTTGAAACGAATTAAATTGACTCACAAGAATGAGATTCACAAGAGAGGAAAATCCAAAATCAGTGGTAATGTCCACAAGGTGTAAAAGATTAGTTAAAAACAAAGTCAAGTATATCATTCATGGAAATGAAAGATTTAATAGAGAATTTAGTCCATTCATATTAAGAAAGCTATGAGTCCAACACTTTCAAAAGAGCAACAATGGCACAAACCATATAGCATGCTAAATCAAACTCAATTCAAAATAAGTTAAGTAAAGCTTACCAAACGAAACTCAACCGGGATAAAAGTGAAAAAGCTTTCCTTTCCAAAATTTTGAAAAATATCCAAATACCTAATCAAATGAAGATGTGCATTGGAACCGTAGTAAAATTACTAGAAAGTCAAATTGTAATTTAAAGTAAATGCAGTTCCGTAAACCAGTAAAAGTATAGGCGAGGTATTAGAAATAAATAGTTGTTAAACTGTATAAGAAATCTTCAAAGTTTCATATATAGATAAGTATGTATCTATTCAGCAGCAATTTTCATAAAAATCTCAAAATTGGCTGTAATCACTGTCAAATAAGAGAAAAACTGAATCAACAATTTCCCTAAGAATGGACTCGAAATCCCGGAGTTAAAAATGCCCAGCGCATTAGGACCAGTTCAAAGCCATATCGAAGAATACATGAATCAAAAAGAATTCTAACAGAGGAAGATAGATGCAACAAGGATTTTAAGCAAGCATATGCACTTAAGATCAAACAAGATTGCATATGAATAGAGAAACAGAGCAGAAACATCAAATTACTTTTCAAAAGGAGTAGCAACAAGGACTTCAAGTTAGGATATGAAGGAACAGGTCGACTCGAACAAAATCCAAGACACATAACAGAGCAGCCTCGAGAAAAGTTTTCAACGTTCCCAGAACCCACGATTCGCTTAACTCAAAACTCGGATTTCATCTATGATAACTCATTAGTGCTTTCATATACAAAATTCACTAGTATTAAGCCGGCCAAACTTAATACCAAGAATTATGCAATGCAAGACTAACATCGTTAATCAATAGACCGTCATGTGCATAAAGCTCTAATTCTCGTCATTCGACAAGACCTAATACATGACAAACGCTCAGAGTATGCAACTGAAGCATAGTCGGTCCATTCCTCAGGCTCTACAGGAAGGACTGCTCTGATACCATAATGTAACACCCTAACTACCAAAGCTCACGCTTCCGGCTGCGGAACTCTGATAGCTCGGACATTACGACGACACTTATACTATTTAATACTAAAATATGAGCCTGTTTAAAACTTTAAACTGCAATACCATTCCAAAAAATACTTTCGCCATACAACGTACGTCCATACATATCATACAACTTAGAGAAACTCATAAAGAGTACATCCATATATATACGTACATATATATAAATAATATTACAGACATTAACCAATACAATTCCTATCCCTCTTACAGAATATATCAAGATAAAGGCGAGGGTACAATAAACCATAACTAAAACAATACAGAGCATCTCAATAACAAATAATTAAACTCTTCATAACTTCTGCGCCCAAATCCTGAAAGGGGAAAAATGTAGGGGGGTGAGAACATCATCCTCGAAAGGGTTCTCAGTAGAGGGTTTTTAGGAATTACTGTAATAGGATACATGAAGATAACCGCACCAGTGATTAATAACCGTCTTATGTCTCTTTTCAAAAACAATGGTTTACAATAAAAGTAAAGTCGGAAATCTTTTCTAAAAGAGGAACCGTTCAATTCTCAAAAACTCAAAAGCCTTTCAAAAAGGTTTATCTAAGCTGAACCAAATAGCCTCTCACACTTTCCAAATCAGAAACACAAAACCAAAACCAATCATCGGTCCATCTCATTCCAACCACGGCCCTAGGCCCAAACAATCCAACCATCAACCAAACCACTACAATCCAACAGAGTCCCAAATGCAAACACAGATAAAAATCAAGCACAAACAATAGTTACGGCAAGTAGAACAATTAGCAGATAGTCACATAGGCAAACCAAGTACAATATGCACACCCAAACAATGTCACATAGATACATATGATGCATGCCTGTCCCTAGTGGCTGATGATATCATCTGTCGGTTATAGAGCCAACCCGACAAGTCCTGGTAGCTAACCATTGGACTATCCCTCTGTCGCGCATCCCCAACTCGAGTTATACTCATCATAAACTTGATCATAAACATGATCCATATCCATCACCCTCACTGGTGAATATTTCGGGGGCGAGCTCATCCGGGACTTTCACAGTGCCCGGCCACACTTACGACATAGGGTTAACAGAGTATCAAGTCTCAACCTGGAGCACATGGTGGCTAGCCACTGCTACTACCCAGGGAAACCCGTATCTCAGATAGTGGAAGTGCAACATTCACATTTATCAATGATTCAGCATAAACATGCATTCAATCTCATCCATGGATCACCATCCATCTCAGCCATCCGGCTCACGGTTCATTCCAGAACCAGCCAATATTCATATCATACACAGCCATTCCGGCTCACGGTTCAATCCAGAACCAATCAATATGTATAAACATACACAGCCAATCCGGCTCTCAATAAAACAGCACTTCCACATTCAAAATCATCAAATTCATGAAATCGGCATTTAAGCCATAAATCATTTTCTCAATTCATTTTTCTTTGAAATCAAGTTTCGACTCTTTTTAGCCTTGGCTTTTAGAAATCTCATTTCTCAAATCATCTCAGGCTCATAAGCCAAATTTACTCAAAGTGAGTTTCCTTTTTAAAACAGAGCCACTCTCGGCATTCTCTTTCCAAACTTCCAAACCATGGCAAGTTAAGGATTTATTTCAAAGCATTCAAAATCACCCATCCAACAATGGGATTTTATAACAAAAGTTTCTCGGCAGAGTCCCAAGTCTTTAGGGAAGGTCAACTTATATAATTTCCTTAAAATTCATTGAAACTCTTAAAATCACAGATTCTCGGTTCAAGTAAATAAAACTGAATTTACTATAAAACCGGCCATAAAGAATCACAGGTTCCAACCCGGTCCAAAAATCAACTCATTTGAAACGGAACCGGTTCATTTGAATTAAACCACTTTCAGGTTTCTTGTTGAAAATCCATTTTTCTAACTCTTCCAAAATACTTCAAATTTAATTACTCAATTAAAAGTCTAGATTCCTTTAAGATCACTAAAAACCCCTTTTGTATTGAAATCAACCTTAGAGCATCATTCTTTCCTTTAGTGATTCAAACGGTGCAAATAGTTCATTTCTAAATAAGCCGAACTCAACGCATAAAGTTCATTAAATAAGTTAAGCTTGAAAACATAAATATTCTCTTAATAAATCAAATAATACAATTTCTCAAATCCAACCCTTTTTAAATAACTTTACAAACAAGTGGAGGATTTTGTAGAAATTTCGACAGCACCTCCCCTAAAACTTGGACTTTTGCCACCCGGTTCGGGTCCCAACTAAACCATTTCTCATTCCTTTTCAACAGCTCAAAACCAGAAATCAATTTAAAGCAAGCTAAATCCAACAATCGCCTAAGTGGCGTATCTCAAGGATACCATTTCAAAATCAACTCAATATCAATCGATATAACTCATTTCCAAGGCTTTAAAGAAACGGTTCAATAACAAATCATTTGTCCAAACCAAATCAATTAAAATAAACCAGGCTGAATTCAAAAGTGCATTCGACTTCTCACATCATTGAAATAATTGACTCAATTCAAACCAATCATCAACGGTTTAATCTCAGATTTCAAATCTTTAAAGAATCAACTTCAAAACACTATATTTCACAAAGCCGCACAACAACTCAGCCAAACCAACATCCATAATCATTCAAGTCAATCAAATAATACATAAGGCAGATACAATCACCAAATACACAATATCTCACATCAGTATCCATATGTAATAATTCCAATACATAAAACATAGTTTTTGGAAAGCGCCCCTACCTCAAAACGCAAAACCATATCCCAAACGCGTCACAGAATCCTTTTCGCCTTGACCCGAGATCAAAAATCAAAATCCCGGCAGCCAAAACCTCGGTTCCAAGCCACTTTTGCAACAGTCTCAACAACTCTAATCACAACATACAACAACTGAAACTCAATCGTATAGTAATTAACACCACAAATCTCAGCGTAAAATAACAGAATAGTAGCTAAAGGGCTTTCAAATCGGAACGCTTACCGAACCGAAGGAGAAACGGTTGAACCGAAACAGCGGCGGTCTTCGGGCCGGCTCGGCAGCAGCCCGGCAGCCACCTCAAGCGGCTGCGGCGACAAATTCCGATCACGACATCTGAAACCAACACGCGGCGACTATAGTATTCCCGGAATTCAAAAAGGACAGAAACCACAATTAAAACCCTTACCGGCAAACTTTTTCGGCGACGGCAGCAGGGTCTCAAGTGGCAGAAACTCAGCCCGAAGCTCTGGCGGTGATCCCGGAAGCCACAAAACCACTCCCGGCAGTCAGAAACACAGAGATGCGGCTCCTTTCTCTGGCAGCTTGTGCCGCAGCGACCCAGGCAGCGGCATCAACCGAACAGCAACCCCGATGATGGCAGAGGCTCCGACAGCTTCAACAAGGCATGGTAGAGGTAGAAACGGAGTAGTACAGCAACAAAAACCCAACCTCCATCCCTTCTCACTCATCGAGCACGCTCTCTGTTCTTCATGGTGCTCAATCGGCGGCAATGGACTGCGAGGAGGTCAACGGCAGCGACACAAGGCGCGGTGATGACGCAGCTGATGATGGCGGAAGGCACAAACGTCGACGGCTACTTTGGTGGCGCCAGGGAGCGACGGCGATGCACGAAGCATCTCCAGTGACGGCAACGGCGCGGTGGCGGCTTCCTCGCAACAGTGACGGGCTGGGACGAACGGGTCGACGGCGACGGGTCAGACCCGCATTTCCCCTTCCCGCGGCCGAGCTCTCTCTCACGCTCGTTTCTTTCTCTCTCTTCCTCAGCCTGGTTCGGTGGCTTCATGGTGGCAGGGACGGCAGGACGCGGTGGCGTGGCGACGAGGCGACGACAACGCGATGAGCTTCCTTCCGCCTCTCCTCTGCCGCAACTCAGTCTTCCTCTCCCTCTCTGCCTCAATTTCTTTCTTTCATGGAAAATGGGAAGCCGTGTGTGTGCGTGTGTTTTAGGGGAAGGAGGTTTGCGGGCTGCTGCAGCTTCTAAGTGGGTGGGTTGTTGATGGGGAAACGGGTAACGGGTTAGGGTTTCATTTTCAAAAAAAATTAGGGTTAGGGGCATTTTAGTAATCTTACTTGAAAATAGGGATAATATAGTAATTAGAAATAAATTCTAATTCAACAATGATAATGTATAAAAATACTATTTGCTCATCAATTTCACAAATTACTTTCAATAAAATGCCCAAATCTAAAAATTAGAAATAATATAATCAATTTCTCTATTTTCCAAAATAGCAGTACTAATATTTAAAATATTAGTTATCTAATCCAAATCATATAAAATCCTTATTATTTCATAATTATCAACTCTATAATTCAAATATAGAAAATAATCCAATAATCATAAAATTGGATAATAATCATAACTCATCTCAAATTAAATAAATCAAAACTTGCCTTAATTATATTTAATAAAATAATTTCTGAAATTAAGGCTGTAAATAACTATATGATTTGGGACTTGATCATAATAAGACTTTTCAAAGGTTCTGGATCTTACAGGAAAAGTATGGAGAGCCAATGTAGTTGCTATACAATGTGTATAATGGGAATATTTTTATAATTAAAATCAAATGGTAATTAAAATAATTAATTATTATTTATTTCAAATTTCAAATTCAACCCAAATAAGGATTCCATACCGTCAACAATGCAAAATTGAAGCCAACCCTCTCCTCCATTTATAGGAAATTGCTTTTCAGAAATTCTCACTTTCTCTCAATGGTACCACCCCGCAACCCGCAACAGCCGCCATCGCACATAGCCTTGAGAGACGCTGTCGTGCGCACCGCGAAGGACCGTGCAACACCGTCGCGAGGGTTGCTTCGTTCGTGCAGCCGTGGACGTTCCAATCAGAGAAAATTCCCTCCAATCGCCGACGGTTCACCCTCCGACGTTGTCATTCATCACCCATCGCAGCGTGAACACGTAAATGGAGTGCAGTTCCGTGGAACCGCGATATCATCTTCCATCTTCGGTCACTAACAACAATTTGACGCATGCAACCGACAACCATCTCAACCCTTGCGACCTGGTGGGTGAGCTAGTGAATAAGGTTAGCAATGTATGTTCATGCATCGTCATCGGATGGTTATTCTATTATCAATTAGATGTTTATTCTTAGTGCAAGTGGAGCGCTCTATTTTATATCAACCGGTTAACTAGAGTCAAGATAATATTTGGTGATGCATTCAAGATAATAATGAACCGTGTCATATATATTTGATGCTGCTTGAAACTCTTTAGAGTTTGTAATCTCTTACATAATACGTATATATGTATTTATTTAGTCTAATTTTCCTTTATCTTGCATGTATAAGCACAAAACTTGGCTTCATTGAACACCTTGTTCTTTAATGAGTAATCACCGATGCTCTTATTGATGAATGCCGTAGCCCCCTGTAAACTTGTTAATATATTCTATTAAATAATAAAATTGGTTATTGATATTATTATTATTATTATTATTATTATTATTATTATTATTATTATTATTATTATTATTATTGCTGAAATTGTTTATTAAATTGACAAAGATAAAGTAATTCCAACATGTGATTTTTATGCAAGTGCTTCCATGTCAAAATGTTTATGATGATCGGCTTGATTTATGTGTGTGTTGAATTATTTTGGCTGCTTAGTGAAGGTTTCTGTAATTGCTATTTAGTTCATCGTGCGGTATATAATTAGTCATTTTGTTTTGAATTTGTGTGTTTATTTGCAAATGAATGCCATGCAAGTTTCGGATCTTATTCAGGTTGGAAGTGATGAGACAAATCTTAGTCATCAGTTTTGGAATATAGTTTAATTTTGTTTTTCCATGAACCACATGTTTCAATTGAGGTTTAATGGCATTGATGTTTGTTTTCAACTGATAATAGATGGCTATTTTTTTTTGCCTGGTAAGTATGTCATGATTGAAAGACATTCTACCAACACATTCAGCCAGGTTCATAAAATGAATGAGCAACCACATGTTAGTCCTCATCAAGTCTTATAAACAAAAGCTCAAGACTCTAACTGGTGAATCAGCTCAACTTACATTTTTCATTGAAAAAAAATCCCTGTGCATAAACACAATAATAAGCTGGCTGGTCAGTTTAATATGGATTCGGATGTTTACTTTCTTAGACAACATAGATGGTTATTTTTGTCGCCTGGTGAGCATATCATGATTGAAAGATATTCTACTAACACATTCAGCTAAGTTCATAAAATGAATGAGCAACCACATGTTAGTCCTCATCAAGTCTCATAAACAAAAGGTCAGGACTCCAACTGGTGAATTAGCTCAACAAGCATTTTGCATTGGAAAAAGAATTCTATGTACATAGATACAATAAACTGGAAGGTCAGTTTAATATGAATTCGAATGATTACTTTCACAGACAAAATAGATGGTTATTTTTGCCACCTGCTAAGTATGTCATGATTGAAAGATATTCTACCAATATATTCAGACAAGTTTAGAAAATGAATGAGTAATCACATGTTAGTCCTCATCCAGTCTCATTAATAAAACCTCAATACTCTAACTGGTGAATTAGCTCAACAAGCATTTTACATTGGAAAAAAAATTCCTATATATAGATATAATAAACTGGATGGTCAGTTTCATAAGGAATTGGTTGATTACTTTCTTAGACAAAATAGATGGTTATTTTTTATGCCTGGTAAGTATGTCATGATTGAAAGATATTCTAACAACATATCAACCAAGTGCATAAAATGAATGAGCAACCACATGTTAGTCTTCATCAAGTCTCATAAACAAAACATCAAGACTCTAATTGGTGAATTAGTTCAACAAGCAATTTGCATTGAAAAATAAAATCCCTATATATAGACATAATATATTGGATGATTATTTAAATATGGAATCGAATGGTCACTTTCTTAGACAAAATAGATGGTTATTTTTTATGCCTGGTAAGCAAGTCATGATTGAAAGATATTCTACCAACACATTAAGCCAAGTTTAGAAAATGAATGAGCAACCACATGTTACTCCTCATCAATTCCCAAAAACAAAACCTCAAGACTCCAACCAGTAAATAAGTTCAATATGCAATTCTATTATAATAATTAAACTTAAATGTGCTACTTTTTTCTCCTGTAGACATTTTTAACATGTGGCAATCCTTCGGCCCGTTGTCTCAGCGTTCTCGTACTGGGTGCTGTGAATGGTGAAGTCACTTTCTTACACCTTGTTTTGTAGTATATTGCGGCGTCCAGGTTCATCTTTGTCTTCCAAAATCGAAATCACCTGATCAGTTCAATTCAGGGCACATCACAATATCAACAAGCGCACAATGTGTCACAATCGACCAGCAACACTAATTGTCCACTACAAACACCAATAAGAATCCTAAATTCGCATGATTCATGACAAAATTACGAGTTCATTAAAGAATCTAAGAAAGATATACACAAACACTAGCTTAATTGGAGCTTTAAAGTGACACAAAAAACCAATATGCCCAATTGCTATTAACAGGTATATAGAAAAACTATGTTTCTTGGTGCGGAATTTACAACCACAAACTAACCGACAAGTGCACCGGCTCGTACCAAGTAATACCTCAGGTGAGTGAGGGTTGATCCCACGAGAATTGATGGACTAAGCAACAATGGTTGATTAATTTACTTAGTTAGACAAGTAGAAAAGAGTGTTTTGGTGTTCAAAAGCATTAACAGTAAATTCAGAATATCAAAAGACAGGCAATAAATAAGTTGGGAAAACAATATGAAGAAGGCAGTTAAGACTTCAGAGTTATCTATTTTTCGAATTGACTTTTCTTATTAATTCATTTTAATCATGTAAGATTTAATTCATGGCAAACTATATGTGACTAGACCCTAATTCCTTAGACCTTTCTAGTCTCCTCTAACTCTCATCAATCGCTAATTCCTTGGTTAATTAATTCCAATTAAGGGGTGAAGTTTAATTCTAGTTATTATGCCACAAAAATCCTATTTATCCAAATATAAGAGAATTATATGTCACGTATCCCGTTAAGTCCAGATAATTAGAATTTAAAAGAAATTGTTTTCAAGCTGTTGTTCAAGTAAAGAGCTTTTCCAAGTTATACAAGACTGATGAGCGGATAATTTGTATGCTTTTTGGCATTGTTTTTAGTATGATCTAGATAGTTTTTAGTATATTTTTATTAGTTTTTAGTTAAAATTCACTTTCCTGGACTTTACTATGAGTTTGTGTGTTTTTCTGTGATTTCAGGTATTTTTTGGCTGAAATTGAGGGACCTGAGCAAAAATCTGATTCAGAGACTGAAAAGGACTGCAGATGCTGTTGGATTCTGACCTCCCTGCACTCGAAGTGGATTTTCTGGAGCTACAGAAGCCCAATTGACGCGCTCTCAACGGCGTTGGAAAGTAGACATCCTGGGCTTTCCAGCAATATATGATAGTCCATACTTTGCCCAAGATTTGATGGCCCAAACCGGCGTTCAAAGTCACCTCAAGAAATTCCAGCGTTAAACGCCGGAACTGGCACCTGATTGGGAGTTAAACGCCCAAACTGGCATAAAAGCTGGCGTTTAACTCCAAGACAAGTCTCTACACGAAAATGCTTCATTGCTCAGCCCAAGCACACACCAAGTGGGCCCGGAAGTGGATTTTTACGTCATTTACTCATCTTTGTACACCTTAGGCTACTAGTTTTCTATAAGTAGGACCTTTTACTATTGTATTACATATCTAGGTAGCTATCTTCTAATTTTATGCTATCTTAGATCATTTGGGGAGGCTGGCCATTCGGCCATGCCTAGACCTTGTTCTTATGTATTTTCAACGGTGGAGTTTCTACACACCATAGATTAAGGTGTGGAGCTCTGCTGTACCTCGAGTATTAATGCAATTACTATTGTTCTTCTATTCAATTCCGCTTGTTCTTTTACCAAGATATCACTTGTTCTTCAACTTGATGAAGGTGATGATTGACACTCATCATCATTCTCACCTATGATCAAGGTGACTGACAACCATTCTTGTTCTACAAGCATTCGAGGCTTAGTGAATATCTCTTGGATTTCTGATTGCATGATGCATGGTTGATCGCCTGACAACCGAGTGCTCGCCTGACAAACGAGCCAGCCATTCCGTGAGATCAGAGTCTTCGTGGTATAGGCAAGAACTGATGGCGGCATTCAAGAGAATCCGGAAGGTCTAACCTTGTCTGTGGTATTCTGAGTAGGATTCAATGATTGAATGACTGTGACGTGCTTCAAACCTGTAACCTACTGGGCGTTAGTGACAGACGCAAAAGAGGGATTCTATTCCGGTAGGGGAGGGAACCACACCGGTGATTGGCAGTACTGTGACAGAGTGCGTGCATTAGCTTTCACTGCGAGGATGGGAGGTAGCCATTGACAACGGTGAAACCCTACACGAGCTTGCCATGGAAGGGGGTAAGAAGGATTGGATGAAGACATTAGGAAAGCAGAGAGACGGAAGGGAAGGCATCTTCATACGCTTGTCTGAAGCTCTTACACCAATGATATACATAAGTATCCCTATCCTTATCTTTTATGTTATTTTCGTTCATCACCATTATACATTTGAGTCTGCCTGACTAAGATTTACAAGATGACCATAGCTTGCTTCATATCACCAATCTCCGTGGGATCGACCCTTACTCGCGTAAGGTTTATTACTTGGACGACCCAGTGCACTTGCTGGTTAGTTGTGCGAAGTTGTGTTTATGCCATGGTATTGAGCACCAAGTCTTTGGAGCCATTACTAGGGATTGTTTATGTTTTGAAAAGTATTGATCACAATTTCGTGCACCAAGTTTTTGGCGCCGTTGCCGGGGATTGTTCTTGTGTATGGACAACTGACGGTTCATCTTGTTGCTTAGATTAGGTATTATTTTTTCTTCAGAGTTCTTAAGAATGAATTCTAGTGTTTCAAGGTGATGTTCTTATCATCACCAAAGCTGATTGATCATCATCAATTTAGCTCTTGAATGCAATGTCTTGCTGAAGCTTAGCTAGCTATGTCTAATTCCTTTAGACTAAAGCTTTAGACTAACATTGCATGATTCCTGGAATTCTCATTAAGAATTTTGATACCTTTATTTTCCTTTTCACCTAATTTTCGAAAAATAACAAAAAAAAAAAAAATTTACAAAAGCATAAAATCCAAAAATATTTCTTGTTTGAGTCTAGTGTCTCATCTTAAGTTTAGTGTCAATTGCATGCATTCATGTGTCTTTAGGGTCTTCAAGTAATTCTTGATGATTTCTTACTCTGATCTTTGAATTCTTTTGACTTGAGTGTTTATGTGTCTCATATAGTGTCAATAGTATACAAACTGCTAAGTTTGGTGTCTTGCATGCATTGTTATTTGATTCTTGTTGCATTTTGATTATTAAAAATCCAAAAATATTTTTTATTTGTGTCTTTTCAAGTCAATAATACAGAGAATTGAAGATTCAGAACATACTGCAGAGGAATTATACAGAAAAAGCTGGGCATTCAAAAATGCCCAGTGAAGAAGGCAGACTGGCATTTAAACGCCAGCCAGGGTACCTGGTTGGGCGTTTAACGCCCAAAAAGGGTGCATTTTGGGCGTTAAACGCCAGAATGGATACCATTCTGGGCGTTTAACGCCAGGATGGTGCTAGGGGGAAGATTTTGTTTTCAAATCAATTTTTTTTTCAAGTTTTCAAAGTTTTTCAAAATCAAATCTTTTTCAAATCATATCTTTTCAATCAAATGTTTTCAAAATCAATTTCTTTCCTTTTTCAAAGATACTTACTAACAATCAATGATTTGATTGAACATTTTTTGCCTTTTCCGTTGAGGAAGGTTTTATGTTTGAATCATATCTTTTCTTGTTAGGCAAGTCATTAATTTTTCAATTCAAATCTTTTAAAATTGTTTTCAAATCATATCTTTTAAAATTGTTTTCAAATCAAATCTTTTTAAAAACCATAACTTTTCAATCATATCTTCTTAACCACATCTTTTTCAAAATAGTTTTCAATCAAATCTTTTTTATTTCCAATTTAAAAATCTTTTTCAAAAATCACTTGGTTTCTTTTCCACTTTGATTTTCGAAAATCAATTTATGTTTTTCAAAAATGTTTTCAAAATATTTTAATTTAATTTCAAAAATCTTCTTCCCTCCTTCTCACATCCTTCTATTTATGGAGTACTACTCCTTCTCAATGCACAATTCGAACCTTACCTAAGTAAAGTTCGAATTCTTCTTCTCCTTCTTCTTTCTATTTCTCTTTTCCTCTGACACCTCAAGGAATCTCTATACTGTGACATAGAGGATTCCACATTTTCTTGTTCTCTTCTCTTTCATATGAGCAGGAGCAAAGACAAAGGCATTCTTGTTGAAGCTGACCCTGAACCCGAAAGGACCTTGAAGAGAAAGCTAAGAGAAGCCAAAGCACAACTCTCTTTAGAGGACCTGACCGAATTCTTCAAGGAAGAAGAAGACATGGCAGCCGAAAACAACAATAATGCAAACAATGCAAGGAAAGTGCTGGGTGACTTTACTGCACCTACTCCTGATTTTTATGGGAGAAGCATCTCTATCCCTGCCATTGGAGCAAACAACTTTGAGCTTAAGCCTCAATTAGTTTCTCTAATGCAACAGAATTGCAAGTTCCATGGACTTCCAATGGAAGATCCTCATCAGTTCTTAGCTGAATTCTTGCAAATCTGTGACACAGTCAAGACTAATGGGGTTGACCCTGAGGTCTACAGACTGATGCTATTTCCTTTTGCTGTAAGAGACAGAGCTAGAATATGGTTGGACTCTCAACCTAAAGAAAGCCTGGACTCTTGGGAAAAGCTAGTCAATGCCTTCTTGGCAAAGTTCTTTCCACCACAAAGATGGAGTAAGCTTAGAGTGGAAGTCCAAACCTTCAGACAGAAGGATGGAGAATCCCTCTATGAAGCTTGGGAAAGATACAAACAATTAATCAGAAAATGTCCTTCTGACATGCTTTCTGAATGGAGCATCATAGGTATTTTCTATGATGGTCTCTCTGAACTATCTAAGATGTCCTTGGATAGCTCTGCTGGAGGATCTCTTCATCTGAAGAAGACGCCTACAGAGGCTCAAGAGCTAATTGAAATGGTTGCAAATAACCAATTCATGTACACTTCTGAAAGGAATCCTGTGAACAATGGAACTAGTCAGAAGAAAGGAGTTCTTGAGATTGACACTCTGAATGCCATTTTGGCTCAGAACAAGATATTGACTCAACAAGTCAATTTGATTTCTCAAAGTCTGTCTGGAATGCAAAATGCACCAAGCAGTACTAAGGAGGCGTCATCTGAGGAAGAAGCTTATGATCCTGAGAACCCTTCAATGGAAGAGGTGAATTACCTAGGAGAACCCTATGGTAACACCTATAATTCTTCATGGAGAAATCACCCAATGTTATATTTTATCTATTCTCCTTTGTTATTTTACTTTATTTTGTAGGTTGATGATCATAAGAAGTCACAAAATCCATTGAAAAAGCAAAAACAGAATGAAAAACAGGAAGAAAAACAGCACACCCTGGAGGAAGAACTCACTGGCGTTTAAACGCCAGTGAGGCTAGCAGTTGGGCGTTTAACGCCCAGTCTGGCACCATTCTGGGCGTTTAACGCCAGAAAGGGGCACCAGACTGGCGTTAAACGCCAGAAAAGGGCAAGAACCTGGCGTTAAACGCCAGGAATGGGCACCAGCCCGGCGTTTAACGCCAGAAATGGCTCAAAACGTGATTTTGAGCAACATTTGGTGCAGGGATGACTTTTCCTTGACACCACAGGATCTGTGGACCCCACAGGATCCCCACCAACCCCACCACCACTCTCTCTCTTCTTCCCCCATTCACCAATCACCTCAACACCTCTTCCCCAAAAACCCTTCACCTATCAAATCCCATCTTTCTCTTCACCACTCACATCCATCCTTCATAAAACCCCACCAACCTCACCCTTCAAATTCAAACCACTTTCCATCCCAAACCCACCCAATATGGCCGAACCCCATCTCCCTTCTCTCCTATAAATACCCTTCTTCACTCCTTCATTTTCACACAACCAAAACACCACTTCTCCCCCTCTTTGGCCGAATACACCACCATCTCCCTCTTCCTCATTTCTTCTTCTTCTACTCTCTTCTTTCTTCTTTTGCTCGAGGACGAGCAAACATTTTAAGTTTGGTGTGGTAAAAGCATTGCTTTTTCATAACCATTATGGCATCCAAGGCCGGAGAAACCTCTAGAAAGAGGAAAGGGAAGGCAAAAGCTTCCACCTCCGAGTCATGGGAGATGGATAGGTTCATCTCAAGGGTGCATCAAGACCACTTTTATGAAGTTGTGGCCTTGAAGAAGGTGATCCCCGAGGTCCCCTTTTCACTCAAAAAGGGTGAATATCCGGAGATCCGCCATGAGATCCAAAGAAGAGGTTGGGAAGTACTTACCAACCCCATTCAACAAGTTGGAATCTTGATGGTTCAAGAGTTCTATGCCAATGCATGGATCACCAAGAGCCATGATCAAAGTATGAACCCGGATCCAAAGAATTATCTTACTATGGTTCGGGAGAAATACTTGGATTTTAGTCCGGAAAGTGTGAGGGTGGCGTTCAACTTGCCTATGATGCAAGGAGATGAACATCCTTACACAAGAAAGGTCAACTTTGATCAAAGGTTGGACCAAGTCCTCACAACCATATGTGAAGAGGGCGCACAATGGAAGAGAGATTCAAGAGGTAAGCCGGTTCAATTGAGAAGGCATGACCTCAAACCCGTGGCTAGAGGATGGTTGGAGTTTATCCAACGCTCAATCATTCCCACTAGCAACCGGTCCGAAGTTACTTTAGACCGGGCCATCATGATCCATAGCATCATGATTGGAGAAGAAGTGGAAGTTCATGAGGTTATAGCCCAAGAACTCTACAAGGTGGCGGATAAGTCCTCTACCTTGGCAAGGTTAGCCTTTCCTCACCTCATTTGTCACCTCTGTTATTCAGTTGGAGTTGACATAGAGGGAGACATCACCATTGATGAGGATAAGCCCATTACCAAGAAAAGGATGGAGCACACAAGAGACCCCTCTCATTATGAGATCCCTGAGATACCTCAAGGGATGCACTTTCCTCCACAAAACTATTGGGAGCAACTAAACACCTCCCTAGGAGAATTAAGTTCCAACATGGGACAACTAAGGGTGGAGCACCAAGAACACTCCATTCTCCTCCATGAAATAAGAGAAGATCAAAGAATCATGAGAGAGGAGCAACAAAGGCAAGGAAGAGACATTGAGGAGCTTAAGCACTCCATAGGACCTTCAAGAGGAAGAGCCGCCATCACTAAGGTGGACCCGTTCCTTGATTTCCTTGTTCTTTATTCTTCTGTTTTTCGAAATTTTTATGCTTATGTTTATCCATGTTTGTGTCTTGTGATCATTAGTGTCTTAGTGTCTATGCCTTAAAGTTATGAATGTCCTATGAATCCATCACCTTTCTTGAGAATTGTTCTTAATTGAAAAGGAAAAGAATTGCATGAATTTTGAATTTTATAACAGTTTAATTATTTTGATGTGGTGGCAACACTCTTGTTCTCTGAATGTATGCTTGAACAGTGCATATGTCTTTTGAATTTGTGATTCATGAATATTGGCTCTTGAAAGAATGATGAAAAAGGAGACATGTTACTGAGGATCTGAAAAATCATAAAAAAAATGATTCTTGAAGCAAGAAAAAGCAGTGAATACAAAAAAAAAAAAGAGAAGAAGCAAACGAAAAAAAAAAAGAGTTGTGATCCAAGGCAATAAGAGTGTGCTTAAGAACCCTGGACACCTCTAGTTGGGGACTTTAGCAAAGCTGAGTCACAATCTGAAAAGGTTCACCCAATTATGTGTCTGTGGCATGTATGTATCCGGTGGTAATACTGGAAGACAGAGTGCTTTGGGCCACAGCCAAGACTCAATAAAGTAGCTGTGTTCAAGAATCATCATACTTAACTAGGAGAATCAATAACACTATCTGGATTCTGAGTTCCTAAAGAAGCCAATCATTCTGAGTTCCAAAGGATAAAGTGAGATGCCAAAACTATTCAGAGGCAAAAAGCTAAAAGCCCCGCTCATCTAATTAATACTGATCTTCATAGATGTTTTTGGAGTTCATTGCATATTCTCTTCTTTTTATCTTAATTGATCTTCAGTTGCTTGGGGACAAGCAACAATTTAAGTTTGGTGTTGTGATGAGCGGATAATTTGTATGCTTTTTGGCATTGTTTTTAGTATGTTTTTAGTATGATCTAGATAGTTTTTAGTATATTTTTATTAGTTTTTAGTTAAAATTCACTTTCCTGGACTTTACTATGAGTTTGTGTGTTTTTCTGTGATTTTAGGTATTTTCTGGCTGAAATTGAGGGACCTGAGCAAAAATCTGATTCAGAGACTGAAAAGGACTGCAGATGCTGTTGGATTCTGACCTCCCTGCACTCGAAGTGGATTTTCTGGAGCTACAGAAACCCAATTGACGCGCTCGCAACGGCGTTGGAAAGTAGACATCCTGGGCTTTCCAGCAATATATGATAGTTCATACTTTGCCCAAGATTTGATGGCCCAAACCGGCGTTCAAAGTCACCTCAAGAAATTCCAGCGTTAAACGCCGGAACTGGCACCTGATTGGGAGTTAAACGCCCAAACTGGCATAAAAGCTGGCGTTTAACTCCAAGACAAGTCTCTACACGAAAATGCTTCATTGCTCAGCCCAAGCACACACCAAGTGGGCCCGGAAGTGGATTTTTACGTCATTTACTCATCTTTGTACACCTTAGGCTACTAGTTTTCTATAAGTAGGACCTTTTACTATTGTATTACATATCTAGGTAGCTATCTTCTAATTTTATGCTATCTTAGATCATTTGGGGAGGCTGGCCATTCGGCCATGCCTAGACCTTGTTCTTATGTATTTTCAACGGTGGAGTTTCTACACACCATAGATTAAGGTGTGGAGCTCTGCTGTACCTCGAGTATTAATGCAATTACTATTGTTCTTCTATTCAATTCCGCTTGTTCTTTTACCAAGATATCACTTGTTCTTCAACTTGATGAAGGTGATGATTGACACTCATCATCATTCTCACCTATGATCAAGGTGACTGACAACCATTCTTGTTCTACAAGCATTCGAGGCTTAGTGAATATCTCTTGGATTTCTGATTGCATGATGCATGGTTGATCGCCTGACAACCGAGTGCTCGCCTGACAAACGAGCCAGCCATTCCGTGAGATCAGAGTCTTCGTGGTATAGGCAAGAACTGATGGCGGCATTCAAGAGAATCCGGAAGGTCTAACCTTGTCTGTGGTATTCTGAGTAGGATTCAATGATTGAATGACTGTGACGTGCTTCAAACCTGTAACCTACTGGGCGTTAGTGACAGACGCAAAAGAGGGATTCTATTCCGGTAGGGGAGGGAACCACACCGGTGATTGGCAGTACTGTGACAGAGTGCGTGCATTAGCTTTCACTGCGAGGATGGGAGGTAGCCATTGACAACGGTGAAACCCTACACGAGCTTGCCATGGAAGGGGGTAAGAAGGATTGGATGAAGACATTAGGAAAGCAGAGAGACGAAAGGGAAGGCATCTTCATACGCTTGTCTGAAGCTCTTACACCAATGATATACATAAGTATCCCTATCCTTATCTTTTATGTTATTTTCGTTCATCACCATTATACATTTGAGTCTGCCTGACTAAGATTTACAAGATGACCATAGCTTGCTTCATACCACCAATCTCCGTGGGATCGACCCTTACTCGCGTAAGGTTTATTACTTGGACGACCCAGTGCACTTGCTGGTTAGTTGTGCGAAGTTGTGTTTATGCCATGGTATTGAGCACCAAGTCTTTGGAGCCATTACTAGGGATTGTTTATATTTTGAAAAGTATTGATCACAATTTCGTGCACCAAAGACCTCAATTAAAAATAGGGTCATACTTCCGTTCTACCCAAATTCATAAGATAAAGAACGAAAACAATTCTTAAAATATAAATCAAAATATGAATAAAAATAGAAAAATAATAGTATCAATCCATACAATAGACAGAACTCCTAACCTTAACAGTGGAGGTTTAGTTGCTCATGGTTCAGAGAGAAAATAAGGGTTCTGGTAAACTGTAAATTGGGCTGAGGTGGAATGAAAAGTGGAATAATCTCCCAGAAGAGAAGTTTCTTTTTTCTTTTATATCTAATCCTAATTAATTTAAAAATCTAATTTCTAAAGCTAAATAATATCTTTTTAAATAAAAATTAAAATTTAAATCAGAATTAATTATAGCAATCAGCGTTTTCTGTACATGGCACATGTAACGCGTACACGTCGATGGTCTTCTTCGCGTGTCACGCGTACGCGTCAGGTACACGCACGCATCACTGTGCAACCCTCCAAATCACGCGCACGCGTCAGGTACACGCACACGTCGCTCCTTGTTGGTCATCTCCTTCAGCTTTGGCCAAATTGGTGAGAGAGAAGTGGGGACTATGATATATCGTTGGAAAGCTCTGTAAGTTAGCTTTCCAACGCCACTGAGATCATGTCCATTGGACTTTTGTAGCTCGAGTTATTTAGGTTTGAGTGTGGAGAGGTTAGGGTTGACAGCATCATTTTCCTTTAACTCTTTTTCTGCAGAAACTCCATCAAATCCAGTCGAATTGTACCTGAAATAAACAAAATTGCACAAGACTCAAAGTAGCATCCATAGTGGCTAAAAGATAATTAATTCTTGATTAAACTCAACAAATTAAATGCAAATTCACTAGAAAAAGATAGGAAAGATGCTCACGCATCACAACACCAAACTTGAATTGTTGCTTGTTCTCAAGCAACCAAAACTAATATAGGCTTAAGATGTGAATTTGCATGAGAATGAAAGTTCAATTAAGCTCATATATTTTCTTATAGTGGGGTTTATAACTAAAATCCTGAATAGTTTTGGCATCTCACTCTCCTTTGAATCAAAAGGATGTTACTGTCATTCGGAATTAGAATATGGATAATATTATGAATTCTCTAATCTTTTGTACTTCAATTTAATCCTTGAACACAGCAAATTTTCTTTAATTCTCTTCTCTTTGGTGCTTGATAAACCCCCTTTGTAGGGTTTATCTTGTGCCTAATTTAGGAGATTTTATGACCTTTTACCCACATTTTTCAATGAAATAGCATGGTTTCATGATTGTCTCCTAATTTGTGCTTAAGTGTGAAAACATGCTTTCTAAGCCCTAAATTAGCTAACTTTAATTCACCTTTGATGCCACTAGATGCCTTGATGTGTTTGTTAAGTGATTTCATGTTGAAAAGGCTAGGAAAGGATCAAAGAAATGGAGAGGAAAGCATGCAAAGTGGAAAAATCATGAAAAAAAGCCAAAAATTTGAGAAACAACATCCACGCGCACGCGCACGGTACGCGCATCCGTGGATTGTAAAATCTTCAGGGATGCGCACGCGCGCTGTGCGCATATGCGCCGATTGCCACACATGCATTTTAATAGAAAACGTGACCAGCGACTTCTGAGAGCTGTGGGGCCCAAATTACAACCAACTTTGGCGCCAAAATGCATTTAAAGGACCAAGGATTGAAGAGCAAAGGAGATTCAATCATTTACACATTAGGATTAGTTAGAAGTAGTTTCTAGAGAGAGAAGCTCTCACTTCTCTCTAGAATTAGGATTAGGATTAGGCTTAGTTCTTAGATCTAGGTTTTAATTCATGCTTTCATCTTCATCTACTTCTCAATTCTTTGTTGTTACTGGTGGACGAAATTGTGATCCAGGCTCTTTGTACTTGTATGAAATTTAATAATTGGCTCTATTTGAATTCACAACTCCGTTCAACTTAACCAGCAAGTGTACTGGGTCATCCAAGTAATACCTTACGTGAGTAAGGGTCGATCCCACAGAGATTGTTGGTATGAAGCAAGCTATGGTCACCTTGTAAATCTCAGTTAGGCAGATTAAATTGGTTTATGGATTTTCGAATAATTAATAATAAATAGAAAATAAAAAGGGATAGAAATACTTATGTAAATCAATAGTGGGAATTTCAGATAGGCGTGCGGAGATGCTAGAATCCTTTCGAATCTCTACTTTCTTATTGCTTTCATCCAATCCTTCTTACTCCTTTCCATGGCAAGCTGTATGTAGGGCATCACCGTTGTCAATGGCTACATCCCATCCTCTCAGTGAAAATGGTCCTATGCTCTGTCATAGCACGGCTAATCATCTGTCGGTTCTCAATCAGGTTGGAGTAGAATCCATTGATTCTTTTGCGTTTGTCATCACACCCAGCCTTCAGGAGTTTTAAGCTCGTCACAGTCATTCAATCCCGGAATCCTACTCGGAATACCATAGACAAGGTTTAGACCTTCCGGATTCTCATGAATGCTGCCATCAATTCTAGCTTATACCATGAAGATTCTGTTGGGGAATCTAAGAGATATGCGCCCGGCCTAAGGTAGAACGGAAGTGGTTGTCAATCACGCGCGTTCATAGGTGAGAATGATGATGAGTGTCACGGATCATCACATTCATCAAAGTGTTGTGCAACGTATATCTTGGAATAAGAATAAAAGAGAATTGAATAGAAAGTAATAATAATTGTATTGAAACTTGAGGTACAGCAGAGCTCCACACCCTTAATCTATGGTGTGCAGAAACTCCACCGTTGAGAATACATAAGTGAAAGGTTCAAGCATGGCCGAATGGCCAGCCCCCTGAATGATCAAGAGACCGAATAATCAAAGGCTAAACAGTCAAAAGATTAAACTGTCAAAAGATGTCTAATACAATAGTAAATCATCCTATTTATACTATACTAGCTACTAGGGTTTACATGAGTAAGTAATTGATGCATAAGTCCACTTCTGGGGCCCACTTGGTGTATGCTTGGGCTGAGCTTGATCTATCCATGAGCTGAGGCTTTTTTTGGAGTTGAACTCCAAGTTATAACGTGTTTTGGGCGTTCAACTCCGGATATGACGTTTTTCTGGCATTTAACTCCAGACAGCAGCATGTACTTGGCGTTCAACGCCAAGTTACGTTGTCAATTTCCGAATAAAGTATGGACTATTATATATTGCTGGAAAGCTCTGGATGTCTACTTTTTGACTCCGTTGAGAGCGCGCCATTTGGAGTTCTGTAGCTCCAGAAAATCCATTTTGAGTGCAGGGAGGTCAGATTCCAACAGCATCAGCAGTCCTTTTGTCAGCCTTTTTTCAGAGTTTTGCTCAAGTCCCTCAATTTCAGCCAGAAATTACCTGAAATCACAAAAAAACACACAAACTCATAGTAAAGTCTAGAAATGTGAATTTAACATAAAACTAATGAAAACATCCCTAAAAGTAGCTTGAACTTACTAAAAACTACCTAAAAACAATGCCAAAAAGCGTATAAATTATCCGCTCATCACAACACCAAACTTAAATTGTTGCTTGTCCCCAAGCAACTGAAAATCAAATAGGATAAAAGGAAGAGAATATACTACAAATTCCAGAATATCAATGAATATTAATTATAATTAGATGAGCGGGACTTGTAGCTTTTTTGCTTCTGAACAGTTTTGGCATCTCACTTTTTCCTTTGAAGTTTAGAATGATTGGCTTCTCTAGGAACTTAGAATTTCGGATAGTGTTATTGACTTTCCTAGTTAAGCATGTTGATTCTTGAACACAGCTACTTATGAGTCTTGGCCGTGGCCCTAAGCATTTTGTTTTCCAGTATTACCACCGGATACATAAATGCCACAGACACATGACTGGGTGAACCTTTTCAGATTGTGACTCAGCTTTGCTAGAGTTCCTAGTTAGTGGTGTCCAGAGCTCTTAAGCACACTCTTTTTGTTTTGATTTCAAATCTTTTTCAATCAACTAACTAACTTTTTTTTTGTTTCTTAATTTTTTCAAAACCACCTAACTACTTTTCCCTCTCTAATTTTCGAAAATATCTTACCATTTTTTCAAAAATTCTTTTTAATTAATTAATTGTTTCATGTTTTAATTTTAATTACATTTTATCTCTAATTTTCGAAAATCACTAACCCCTTTTTAAAATTATTTTCGAATTCTCTTCCTCTTCTCTTCTCCTATTTAATTATTTAATTACTAACACTTCTCTTCACCTCTCTCCATCTAAATATCCGAACCCATTCTTCTTCACTCTTCTCCCCTTCCTTCTGCTACTAACACAAAGGAATCTCTATACTGTGACATAGAGGATTCCTCTTCTTTTCTTGTTTTCTTCTCTTTCATATGAGCAGGAACAGGGAAAAAGGCACTCTTGTTGAAATTGATCCTGAACCTGAAAGGACTCTGAAAAGGAAACTAAGATAACAAGAAGTACATCTCTATTAACTCTTTGTCATGACTTAGTGCTCGCAGTCCACTCTTCATAGGTCTACCAGGAACAAGCCACCAACACTCAACCATGTTATCATAACCTAGGATCTTGTAGTAGTCTCTTAGTGAAAATATATCTAATACGTCCTCATCCAGCCCAGTCAACTCATCAGTGTGATAATTGTCATAAACCAAACTGCCATTTGGTTTGGTGACAAAACTGCTTCCATGATGATACACAATCGTTATACCTTCATCCATCTATAAATAAGATTCAGGAGACACAATGGTTAAAAACAACACTAAATTCAATAAATTGAAAATAATAAAAAAGATTACAGACAATTCAGTTGGGGCTTAGTTCTAATATGTTAAACAACTTAATCAATTAAAAGTGTTTTGGCTACCATTAAAAAATATGAATATTTTATTAAAGACAGATATTTGGTTTAATTTCAATTTGTCTCGTACAATACTTAATCATTAAACATGAAAGAATAAAACAAGTAAAATCAACAATATTTAGATACAATTACAACTTTGCTGTTCAAAATGCATTAAACCCCAAACTTGGCCAAGTAATCACACGCGTTAAGAATTCCCATTACACATCATAGGCTCATCATTGAAACTATCTCATCTCCATTGTAATGGAGCAGTTACAAAACCAGACACACCATAAAATTCATCCATAATTTGGAAAAAACTAAAGTTATGCACTTTCACTTTAATTTAGAGTTAAAAAACAATCCAAGGAATAAAAAAAGAAATCAAATGAAATGGCAAAATTAAAATAAGAACATTGAATACAACAATCATACAAACCCATACAACAATAATCAGAACATTTCAATCCACAAAATTCAAGGTAAAAACTAAAATAATAACAACACAACAAGAATAATATAGAGCTATTTTACAAGGTTCACTGGAAGAATCGGTCAAACACCAGATACCAAAAGAATTACTCATCCTAGTCAAAACAAAACTATGTACAAAGTACTAAAATCAAAATTCTCACAAAAAAAATAAATGGCCAAAATGAATAGGGACTAAGAGACCAGAGAATAATAATAATAATAATAATAATAATAATAATAATAAACAGAGAAATTTTCAACAAAACATACTATTTTCATCTGTGTTTTAATTATTGTTAAAACCAATGAACATTATTTTCAATCTTTAAGTAGAAAAGCAAATAAGAGAAACTCATTGTCCTATCTAAAAAAATGACAAGAAAATAAAAGGGCAAATATTTTTCACAACTGATTGCCAAAATAGAACAAAGAAATTAAAATCTTCACACAATCAATTACATAACTAACAGTCACAAGTGTCTGAAATACCTAAACATGAAGGATTATGCTTTTTACAAGGATAATTAATGGCAGAGTAATTCAGACACCAGAAGCAAAAAAAATCCATTTCATTTCCTATTAACAGCTTAAGAGAAGGGTTCTTGATAAATAAAATAGACTATACTTTAATCATTAAGTCATTCATTCCCTCAAAGATTCTAACTAGTAATCACACCTTCAAAGTTCATGTATTAAAATAGGATTTTTTTTATCAAAATTATATTCTTGTTATGATCATTACATAATGCAGTACTCCCTTTCCACTATATCAGTACTCTTGTAAATAATAGTACAAGAAGGAACAAGAAAACACATGAAAGCAAACTTGTCAGGTGTGTTCATTAGTAGTGGAATATGAAGGAGTAAAATTGTTATTTTAAAGGAAGGGTTCTGATGAGCGGATATTTTATACGCTTTTTGGGGGTAATTTCATGTAGATTTTAGCATGTTTTACTTAGTTTTTAGTTAAATATTATTAGTTTTTAGGCAAAAATCATATTTCTGGACTTTACTATGAGTGTGTGTATTTTTCTGTGATTTCAGGTATTTTCTGGCTGAAATTGAGGGAGTTGAGCAAAAATCTGACTTAGGCTGAAAAAGGACTGCTAATGCTGTTGGATCCTGACCTCCCTGCACTCGAAATGGATTTTCTGGAGCTACAGGAGTCCAATTGGCGCGCTCTCAACGGCGTTGGAAAGTAGACATCCAGGGCTTTCCAGCAATATATAATAGTCCATACTTTTCGCAATGATAGACGACGTAACTTGGCGTTGAACGCCAAGTTCATGCTGCTGTCTGGAGTTAAACGCCAGAAAAACGTCATGATCTGGAGTTGAACGCCCAAAACACGTCATAACCTGGAGTTTAACGCCAAGAAAGGCCTCTACTCGTGGATAGCTTTAGTCTCAGCCCCAGCACACACCAAGTGGGCCCCAGAAGTGGATTTCTGCACCAATTATCTTAGTTTATTCATTTTCTGTAAACCTAGGTTACTAGTTTACTATTTAAACAACTTTTAGAGACTTATCTTGTACCTCATGACATTTTTCAGATCTGAATTATATACTTTTGACGGCATGAGTCTCTAAACTCCATTGTTGGGGGTGAGGAGCTCTGCAGCGTCTCGATGATTTAATACAATTCCTTTGTTTTCCATTCAAACACGCTTGTTCTTATTTAAGATGTTTATTCGTGCTTAATTGTGAAGAAGGTGATGATCCGTGACACTCATCACCTTCCTCAATCCATGAACGTGTGCCTGACAACCACCTCCGTTCTACATCAGACTGAATGAATATCTCTTAGATTCCCCAACAGAATCTTCGTGGTATAAGCTAGATAGATGGCGGCATTCATGAGAATCCGGAAAGTCTAAACCTTGTCTGTGGTATTCCGAGTAGGATTCCGGGATTGAATGACTGTGACGTGCTTCAAACTCCTGAGGGCTGGGCGTTAGTGACAGACGCAAAAGGATCAATGGATTCTATTCCAACCTGATTGAGAACCGACAGATGATTAGCCGTGCTGTGACAGAGCATAGGAACGTTTTCACTGAGAGGATGGGAAGTAGCCATTGACAACGGTGACACCCTACACAGAGCTTGCCATGGAAGGAGCCTTGCGTGTGTTGAAGGATTTTAAGGAAAAGTTGAAGTCAAAGGACAAAGCATCTCCAAAACTCCAACATATTCCACAGTCCTTTATAAACAAGTAACTCTATTGTTCAAGTAATCCAAACAATTTTGTTGACATCCTGACTAAGACAAATAAAATAAACATTGATTGCTTCAAGCCAATAATCTCCGTGGGATCGACCCTTACTCACGTAAGGTATTACTTGGACGACCCAGTGCACTTGCTGGTTAGTTGTGCGAATCACAAATTCGTCCACCAGGTTCTTGATAAATAAAATAGACTCCACTTTAATCAGTAAGTCATTCCTTCCCTCAAAGATTCCAACTAGTAATCACACCTTTAAAGTTCATGTATAAAAATAGGATTTTTTAATCAAAATTATATTCTTGTTATGATCATTACATAATGCAGTACTCTCTTTACACTATATCAGTACTCTTGTAAACAATAGTACAAGAAGAAACAAGGAAACACATGAAAGCAAACTTGTCAGGTGTGTTCATTAGTAGTGGGATATGAAGGAGTAAATTTGTTATTTTAAAATAGAATATGAAGAATCAAGGAATGCTCAAACGGACAAAGAACTGAACGATTCAGTTGATCACAGTCACACACATGCAAAAAAAATTAAACCCTAACAAACAAAAATTCTATTATCATCAACAACCATAATCAACCACATTCTCCCAAAGTTACACTGATGAAGTGGACTGAAAAAATTGAAAACAACCCACAACCAACATTTTGAGAAAAAACAGAGCATGAAAATTGAGAGCCGCGTTTTTGTTACTAACCTGTTTTTCAAAAGATGACTCCCAGTTAATTAATCTTCACAATGGAGAGCGAACCAAGTAAGAAAATTTTCAAACCTCCATTACTGAGACACCCATGGTGCTTCTCTGAAGGGAAGGGAATGTATACGACGGGAAGAGAAGGAAGAGAAAGGGTCAATTGGGTTTCACTTCAAAAGTGGTTACTGTTTGGATTTCATTTAACCCCTTTTTTCATGTCAACGACGTCGTTCTAAGCATTTCGGCGCCAATAGTAAAACGGCGTCATTTTGATACTGCCAGGTGTCATTTAAAATTGCCAGGTCAGCTCTCCGGTGACGGAAAACATAAGAAGGGCCAATTTGAGGTGCGGGTCAAAATTTCAGGGTACAATTTGAGTCAATTGAAACCAAAAGGGCTAAATTGAGTCGGGGGTCAAATTTCAGGGGTCAATTTGAGTATTAACTCATGTTTTGGTAGCAGTTTGGAGGTTTGGAATGCTTGGATTAGTGTAAAAACATAGAAAAACTTTTTGAAAAAACAGAGCACCATCCATGCGTACGCGTACGGTGCGCGTACGCGTGCATCAAGCATTTTTGCCTATCCGCGTGCACGCGCCATGTACGCGTACGCGTGGATTGAGAAATTCCACCCCCAAGCCGAAAACCCGAGAGTTGTGCAAACGTTGCGCGCGCATTATGCCTTTCGCACAAACCAACACGCGCGTACGCGCACATGACGCGTATGCGCCACTCTCGAAATAAGCCATCGACGCGGACGCGCCAGGTGCGCGTACGCATCGCGTCCATTGCACCACCATCCGCGCGTGCGCGCCATGTGTGTGTACGCGTAGATGCCCTTCCTTCACTACATTTCTTTTCTTCTCCTCTTTCTATTTCTTTCCTTCTCCTTTCTTCTTCCCTTCTTCTATCCCTCATCCAACACTTCCAAACACCATTGATAACCATTTATTTTAGTTAGTTAATTAGTTAGTTGGTTAGTTAATTAGTTAGTTTTAGTTTAGTTTTCATTTTATTTTCTCTCTTTTCATTATAAGTGTTGGATTATTGACTTTGTTTACTATGCATTGCTACCCCTTTATTGCCTAAATGCTATTTTAGTATGAATATTTTTAGATAATCTTTGTTGGATTCTATGATTGAGGTTATATTTTGCTACTTGATTTTCTATTTTTCATGCTTACCTTTTGAAAAATACCAAGTGATGAGAATTGCCTTCGAGCTTGTGACTCTTTTGAATTGCATGTTGTAGCTAGCCACCATGTGATTTGAACCCTATTCTTTGATTAGGCAACCTCTTGATGGATGATGTTGTGTATTTACCTTAATGCATTGTGTTTCATGATTATATGCATCCATATGTATTTCGCTTGAATGCTTTCATGCCTCTTGAATGCTTGTTTTACCTTACAAGTTTACTTAAAGCATCTTAAAGCACACTAGGATAAGTGAAGTGCATGCTTCTTTTGTGACATAACTTTTATGCTAATGTGTGTTCTAAACCGCGTAATTTAGAATTCACATACCTAATATTTCCTAATGTCACATTAATTCACTCACTCAATTCTAGTGATTACTACCTCATTCCAACAATTATGCTTCCTTGCTTTTGTCCCTTCTTATCTTATGGTGTTATTTTCTACTTTTCATGATTGATGCACCACAAGCAATAACGAAAGCAACACGTAGCACCGGTTGACCTACCAGCTGAAGGTAGCAATCCAGAGAGTCTCCGTATCCCCTTACTCATCTTTGAGTGCACCGAGGACGGTGCAAACTTTTAAGTGTGGGGAGGTCGTCCGACCAATCGGCGATTTTGGGTGACAAATTTCTAATCTCAACATTTTTGCATTTTCTTAATCTTTCATATATATATATATATATATATATATATATATATATATATAATAAGCTTAGTCAAAATGATTAAATTTTTCAAGATTTCTATCTATAGGGCATCTCAATTGGTTTGAGTGAAAAACTTTTTCATAGAACTTGCTTAAATTATATATATATTGTGGATCATGTTTTTGAGCTAAGAACACAAGCAAGTGAGTTTTGAGCCTAATGGTGTGGTTACATCTTATAACCACTTATTTTCCTTCTTGTGTGCATTATTCTCTTTCTATGATTGTAATTTTTGATTTGTTTGATTCTTTATGTCCATTATTTTGTGTATTCATACATTTATATGATTGAGGTCATCATTTTATTTAGCTCACTTACCCAAATAGCCTTACCTCTTATCATCCATTGTTAGCCAATTTGAGCCTACGATTAACCCACTTGTTCTTAATTTAGCACATTACAAGCCTTGAAGCAAAAAACAATAAATGTCCTTAATTTGGATCTTTGATTAGCTTAGGCTAGTGTGTGTGAGTATCATTCAAGTGTGGGAAATCTTGGGACATTGGGTGAATAAAAGGGTAGTTTTGTATTGTTATTGAAAATATTGGGAATTGGGTACATACTCATGTATTGATCAAATGTAAAACCTTATGCATTGATGCTCTTGTATATAGAAAGAAAAAATGAGAAAAATGAAAGAAAAAGAAAAGAAAAAAGAAGAAAAAATGTAGATATCAAAAAGAAAAGAAGAAAGAAAATAGAAAAGAAAGAAACAAAGAAAAAGAAAGAAATAAAAAGGGGATAAAATGCTCCAAAGCAAAGTGAAGCTCAATAAAATCAATGCATATGTGTTGTAAAATGAAAAGAAAATACATGAGTATGTGAAAAAGTGAAAAATGGGTAGTTAGGTTAGAACTTAATTGTATAGGATGTCATAGGTTAAGTGGGAAGTTTAAGCTTATCAAAGATTCAAATTTCAAGCTCACTTGACCATATATGCATCCTACCTTGACCCTAGCCCCATTACAACCAATGAAAAGACCTCATGATATGTGTATGCATACATGAAATGTATGTTGATTGTTAGAAGAAAAAAACAAATCTTAGAAAGTATGAAATAGAGGAGAATTGAGAGAATCAACCCTAAACACTTGAGCGAATAGAGCGCAAACAAATCTGGTGAGGGTTTGATGCTCAATTACATGTTTCCATCTATAAATATCACTTTTCATGCAAGTTTGTAAAAATATTTAATAACTCAATCCAATTGTGGATTAGACTTGCTAGTCCTTAGCCCTTGTGCATATATGCTTCTTGGGAATTAATTTATTTTGACCAAGCAATTGCATTCAATTAGATAGTTGCATATAGGTAGATTGCATTTAGTTTGTTTCCATTGAATAAATGCCATATCCTTACTTCATTCTTGGTTTAAGCATAAGGACATGCTTGGTTTAAGTGTGGGGAAGTTGATAAACCCCCTTTGTAGGGTTTATCTTGTGCCTAATTTAGGAGATTTTATGACCTTTTACCCACATTTTTTCAATGAAATAGTATGGTTTCATGATTGTCTCCTAATTTGTGCTTAAGTGTGAAAACATGCTTTCTAAGCCCTAAATTAGCTAACTTTAATTCACCTTTGATGCCACTAGATGCCTTGATGTGTTTGTTAAGTGATTTCATGTTGAAAAGGCTAGGAAAGGATCAAAGAAATGGAGAGGAAAGCATGCAAAGTGGAAAAATCATGAAAAAAAGCCAAAAATTTGAGAAACAACATCCACGCGCACGCGCACGGTATGCGCATCCGTGGATTGCAAAATCTTCAGGGATGCGCACGCGCGCTGTGCGCATATGCGCCGATGGCCACACATGCTTTTTAATAGAAAACGTGACCAGCGACTTCTGAGAGCTGTGGGGCCCAAATTGCAACCAAATTTGGCGCCAAAATGCATTTAAAGGACCAAGGATTGAAGAGCAAAGGAGATTCAATCATTTACACATTAGGATTAGTTAGAAGTAGTTTCTAGAGAGAGAAGCTCTCACTTCTCTCTAGAATTAGGATTAGGATTAGGCTTAGTTCTTAGATCTAGGTTTTAATTCATGCTTTCATCTTCTTCTACTTCTCAATTCTTTGTTGTTACATTCATCATTCTTCCATTCTTTTGTTGTAATTTCCTTTATGTTGTTCCTATGCTTTTGGTGGACGAAATTGTGATCAACAATTTTAGCTCTTTGGTAGGTGCACAAAAACATTAACTCAGCACTTTCTTTTCACAACTCCGTTCAACTAACCAGCAAGTGTACTGGGTCGTCCAAGTAATAAACCTTACACGAGTAAGGGTCGATCCCATAGAGATTGTTGGTATGAAGCAAGCTATGGTCACCTTGTAACTCTTAGTTAGGCAGATTAAATTGGTTTATGGATTTTCGAATAATTAATAATAAATAGAAAATAAAAAGGGATAGAAATACTTATGTAAATCAATAGTGGGAATTTCAGATAGGCGTGCGGAGGTGCTAGAATCCTTTCGAATCTCTACTTTCTTATTGCTTTCATCCAATCCTTCTTACTCCTTTCCATGGCAAGCTGTATGTAGGGCATCACCGTTGTCAATGGCTACATCCCATCCTCTTAGTGAAAATGGTCCTATGCTCTGTCACAGCACGGCTAATCATCTGTCGGTTCTCAATCAGGTTGGAATAGAATCCCTTGATTCTTTTGCGTTTGTCATCACACCCAGCCTTCAGGAGTTTGAAGCTCGTCACAGTCATTCAATCCCAGAATCCTACTCGGAATACCATAGACAAGGTTTAGACTTTCCGGATCCTCATGAATGCCGCCATCTATCTAACTTATACCACGAAGATTCTGTTGGGGAATCTAAGAGATATGCGCCCGGCCTAAGGTAGAACGGAAGTGGTTGTCAATCACGCGCATTCATTGGTGAGAATGATGATGAGTGTCACGGATCATCACATTCATCAAGTGTTGTGCAATGTATATCTTGGAATAAGAATAAAAGAGAATTGAATAGAAAGTAATAATAATTGTATTGAAACTTGAGGTACAGCAGAGCTCCACACCCTTAATCTATGGTGTGCAGAAACTCCACCGTTGAAAATACATAAGTGAAAGGTTCAGGCATGGCCGAATGGCCAGCCCCCTAAAACGTGATCAATAGTCTCCTAAGATGAAGGATAAAACAAAACTGAGACCAAAGATGAAACGTGGTCAAAAGACGACTAATACAATAGTAACTTATCCTATTTATACTAGACTAGCTACTAGGGTTTACATGAGTAAGTAATTGATGCATAAATCCACTTCCGGGGCCCACTTGGTGTATGTTTGGGCTGAGCTTGGTCTATCCACGAGCTGAGGCTTTTATTGGATTTGAACTCCAAGTTATGACGTGTTTTGGGCGTTCAACTCCGGATCATGACGTTTTTCTGGCGTTTAACTCCAGACAGCAGCATGTACTTGGCGTTCAACGCCAAGTTACGTCGTCAATTTCCGAATAAAGTATAGACTATTATATATTGCTGGAAAGCTCTGGATGTCTACTTTCCAACGCCATTGAGAGCGCGCCATTTGGAGTTCTTTAGCTCCAGAAAATCCATTTTTAGTGCAGGGAGGTCAGATTCCAACAGCATTAGCAGTCCTTTTTGTCAGCCTTTTTCAGAGTTTTGCTCAAGTCCCTCAATTTCAGCCAAAAATTACCTGAAATCACAGAAAAACACACAAACTCATAGTAAAGTCTAGAAATGTGAATTTAACATAAAAACTAATGAAAACATCCCTAAAAGTAGCTTGAACTTACTAAAAACTACCTAAAAACAATGCCAAAAAGCGTATAAATTATCCGCTCATCACAACACCAAACTTAAATTGTTGCTTGTCCCCAAGCAACTGAAAATCAATTAGGATAAAAAGAAGAGAATATACTATAAACTCCAGAATATCAATGAATATTAATTATAATTAGATGAGCGGGACTTGTAGCTTTTTGCTTCTGAACAGTTTTGGCATCTCACTTTTTCCTTTGAAGTTTAGAATGATTGGCTCCTCTAGGAACTTTAGAATTTTGGATAGTGTTATTGACTTTCCTAGTTAAGCATGTTGATTCTTGAACACAGCTACTTATGAGTCTTGGCCGTGGCCCTAAGCACTTTGTTTTCCAGTATTACCACCGGATACATAAATGCCACAGACACATAACTGGGTGAACCTTTTCAGATTGTGACTTAGCTTTGCTAAAGTCCCCAGTTAGTGGTGTCCAGAGCTCTTAAGCACACTCTTTTTGCTTTGGATCACGACTTTAACCACTTAGTCTCAAGCTTTTCACTTGGACCTTCATGACACAAGCACATGGTTAGGGACAGCTTGATTTAGTCGCTTAGGCCTGGATTTTATTTCCTTGGGCCCTCCTATCCATTGATGCTCAAAGCCTTGGATCCTTTTTACCCTTGCCTTTTGGTTTTAAGGGCTATTGGCTTTTTCTGCTTGCTTTTTCTTTTTCTTTCTATTTTTTTTTCGCCATTTTTTTTTCGCAAGCTTTTGCTATTCACTGCTTTTTCTTGCTTCAAGAATCAATTTCATGATTTTTCAGATCATCAATAACATTTCTCTTTGTTCATCATTCTTTCAAGAGCCAACAATTTTAACATTCATAAACAACAAGATCAAAAGACATATGCACTGTTCAAGCATTCATTCAGAAAACAAAAGTATTGTCACCACATCAATATAATTAAATTAAATTCAAGGATAAATTCGAAATTCATGTACTTCTTGTTCCTTTGAATTAAAACATTTTTCTTTTAAGAGAGGTGAAGGATTAATGGATTTTATTCATAGCTTTAAGACATGGTTACTACATACTAATGATCATGAAGTAGAGACACAAAATATAGATAAACATAACATAGAAACCGAAAAACAAAAAGAAATAAGAACAAGGAATGAGTCCACCTTAGTGGCGTCTTCTTCTTGAAGGACCAATAATGTCCTTAAGCTCTTCTATGTCCCTTCCTTGCCTTTGTTGCTCCTCCCTCATTGCTCTTTGATCTTCTCTTATTTCATGGAGAATGATGGAGTGTGATGAGCGGATAATTTGTACGCTTTTTGGCATTGTTTTTAGTATGTTTTTAGTAGTTTGAGTTGAGTTTTTAGTATATTTTTATTAGTTTTTAGTTAAAATTCACTTTTCTGGACTTTACTATGAGTTTGTGTGTTTTTCTGTGATTTCAGGTATTTTCTGGCTGAAATTGAGGGACCTGAGCAAAAATCTGATTCAGAGACTGAAAAGGACTGCATATGCTGTTGGATTCTGACCTCCCTGCACTCGAAGTGGATTTTCTGGAGCTACAGAAGCCCAATTGGCGCGCTCTCAACGGCGTTGGAAAGTAGATATCCTGGGCTTTCCCGCAATATATGATAGTCCATACTTTGCCCAATATTTGATGGCCCAAACCGGCGTTCAAAGTCACCCTCAGAATTCCCAGCGTTAAACGCCGGAACTGGCACCAAAATGGGAGTTAAACGCCCAAACTGGCATAAAAGCTGGCGTTTAACTCCAAGAAGAGTCTCTACACGAAAAATGCTTCATTGCTCAGCCCAAGCACACACCAAGTGGGCCCGGAAGTGGATTTTTATGTCATTTACTTATCTCTGTACACCCTAGGCTACTAGTTCTCTATATATAGGACCTTTTACTATTGTATTTTCATCTTTCAATCTTAGAAGCTTTTGATCATGTTTTTATGATTGAACCCTCTTTGGGAGGCTGGTCTCACGGCCATGCCTAGACCTTGTTCTTATGTATTTTCAACGGTGGAGTTTCTACACACCATAGATTAAGGTGTGGAGCTCTACTGTACCTCGAGTATTAATGCAATTACTATTGTTCTTCTATTCAATTCAGCTTGTTCTTATTCCAAGATATTCATTCACACTCAAGAACTTGATGAATGTGATGATTATGTGACGCTCATCATCATTCTCACTCATGAACAAGTGATTGACAACCACTTCTGTTCTACAAGCAAACAAGGCTCTAATGTTTATCTCTTGGATTCCTGATACACGATGCATGGTTGATCGCCTGACAACCGAGCGCTCGCCTGACAAACGAGCCAGCCATTCCGTGAGATCAAAGTCTTCGTGGTATAGGCAAGAACTGATGGCGGCATTCAAGAGAATCCGGAAGGTCTAACCTTGTCTGTGGTATTCTGAGTAGGATTCAATGATTGAATGACTGTGACGTGCTTCAAACTCCTGAGGGCGGGGCGTTAGTGACAGACGCAAAAGAATCACTGGATTCTATTCCGGCCTGATCGAGAACCGACAGATGGATAGCCGTGCCGTGACAGGGTGCGTTGAACATTTCCACTAAGAGGATGGGAGGTAGCCACTGACAACGGTGAAACCCTTGCATAAGCTTGCCATGGAAAGGAGTAAGAAGGATTGGATGAAGACAATAGGAAAGCAGAGAGACGGAAGGGACAAGCATCTTCATACGCTTATCTGAAGCTCTCACCAATGATATACATAAGTATCTCTATCTTTATCTTTATGTTTTATTCATATATCATCTATACCCATTTGAGTCTGCCTGACTAAGATTTACAAGGTGACCATAGCTTGCTTCATACCAACAATCTCCGTGGGATCAACCCTTACTCGCGTAAGGTTTATTACTTGGACGACCCAGTGCACTTGCTGGTTAGTTGTGCAAAGTTGTGTTTATGCCATGGTATTGAGCACCAAGTTTTTGGAGCCATTACTAGGGATTATTTGAGTTGTGAAAAGTAGTGATCACAATTTCGCACACCAAGTTTTTTGCGCCGTTGCCGGGGATTGTTTCGTGTATGGACAACTGACGGTTCATCTTGTTGCTTAGATTAGGTATTTTTTTCAGAGTTCTTAAGAATGAGTTCTAGAGTTTCATGATGATCTGTTGAAGTCTGGCTGGCTGTGAAGCCATGTCTAATCTTATTGGACCGAGGTTTCAACTTATCATCACAAGAGCTTGTTGATTTCTATCAATCTTGCTATTGGAGCAATGATCTGCTAAGGCTTGGCTGGCCATTGGCCATGTCTAGTGTTTTGGACCGAAGCTTTCTTTGAAAGCTTGGCTGGCTGTGAAGCCATGTCTAATTCCTGGACCGAAGTCTTAGACTAGCATTGCAATGATTCCTGGAATCCAAATTGAGAA
Organism: Arachis stenosperma; assembly: GCF_014773155.1. NCBI lineage: Eukaryota > Viridiplantae > Streptophyta > Magnoliopsida > Fabales > Fabaceae > Arachis > Arachis stenosperma. The sequence goes on along the minus strand of NC_080381.1, from coordinate 27,483,774 downwards.
TTCTGAAACCTTTATTTTCTATTTTCATATAATTTTCGAAAAAATCCAAAAAAAAAATTTCAAAATCATAAAAACCAAAATATTTATGTTTCTTGTTTGAGTCTAGTGTCTAATTTTAAGTTTGGTGTCTTGCATGCATTGTTTAATTGATCTTGGTTCTATTTTCAAGTCAATAGTACAGGGAACTGAAGATTCAGAACATGCAGCAGAGGAATTACACAGAAAAAGCTGGGCGTTCAAAACGCCCAGTGAAGAAGGACAGACTGGCGTTTAAACGCCAGCCAGGGTGCCTGGTTGGGCGTTTAACGCCCAAAAAGGTAGTGCATTGGGCGTTAAACGCCAGAATGTACACCATTCTGGGCGTTTAACGCCAGGATGGCACAAGAGGGACGATTTTGTTTTCAAATCAATTTTTTTCAAGTTTTCAAAGTTTTTCAAAATCAAATCTTTTTCAAATCATATCTTTTCAATCAAACCTTTTTCAAAATCAATTTCTTTCCTTTTTCAAAGATACTTACTATCAATTAATGATTTGATTCAACATTTTAAGTATGTTGCCTTTTCTGTTGAGAAAGGTTTAATGTTTGAATCATATCTTTTCTTGTTAGGCAAGTCATTAATTTTTAAAAAAATCAAATCTTTTTAAATTGTTTTCAAATCATATCTTTTCAATCATATCTTTTTAAAAAGCATAAGTTTTTTATCATATCTTTTTAATCACATCTTTTTCAAAACAGTTTTTAATCATATCTTTTTTATTTCTAATTTCAAAATCTTTTTCAAAAATCACTTGATTTCTTTCCCACTCTTAGTTTTCGAAAATCAATTAAAGTTTTTCAAAATGTTTTCAAAATTTTTCACTTAATTTTCGAAAATTTTTTCCTCTCTTTTCACATCCTTCTATTTATGGAGTACCACTCTTTCTCAATGCACAATTCGAACTCTATCTGATTAAGTTCGAATTCTTCTCCTTCTTCCTTCTATTTTTCTTCTTCTCTGACACCTCAAGGAATCTCTATACTGTGACATAGAGGATTCCACATTTTCTTGTTCTCTTCTCTTTCATATGAGCAGGAACAAAGACAAAGGCATTCTTGTTGAAGCTGACCCTGAACCTGAAAGGACCTTGAAGCGAAAGCTAAGAGAAGCTAAGGCACAACTCTCTGTAGAGGACCTAACAGAAATCTTTAAAGAAGAAGAACCCATGGCAGCCGAAAATAACAACAATGCCAACATGCAAGGAAGGTGCTGGGTGACTTACTGCACCTACTCCCGACTTCTATGGGAGAAGCATCTCTATCCCTGCCATTGGAGCAAACAATTTTGAGCTTAAGCCTCAATTAGTTTCTCTAATGCAACAGAATTGCAAGTTCCATGGACTTCCATTGGAAGATCCTCATCAGTTCTTAGCTGAATTCTTGCAAATCTGTGACACTGTCAAGACTAATGGGGTTGACCCTGAGGTCTACAGACTTATGCTATTCCCTTTTGCTGTAAGAGACAGAGCTAGGACATGGTTAGACTCACAACCTAAAGAAAGCCTGGACTCATGGGAAAAGCTAGTCAATGCCTTCTTGGCAAAGTTCTTTCCACATCAAAAATTGAGTAAGCTTAGAGTGGAAGTCCAAACCTTCAGACAGAAGGAAGGAGAATCCCTCTATGAAGCTTGGGAAAGATACAAACAATTGATCAGAAAATGTCCTTCTGACATGCTTTCTGAATGGAGCATCATAGGTATTTTCTATGATGGTCTGTCTGAACTGTCCAAGATGTCTTTGGATAGCTCTGCTGGAGGATCTCTTCATCTGAAGAAGACGCCTACAGAAGCTCAAGAGCTAATTGAAATGGTTGCAAATAACCAATTCATGTACACTTCTGAAAGGAATCCTGTGAACAATGGGACAAGTCAGAAGAAAGGAGTTCTTGAGATTGATACTCTGAATGTCATTCTGGCTCAGAACAAGATATTGACTCAACAAGTCAATTTGATTTCTCAAAGTCTGTCTGGAATGCAAAATGCACCAGGCAGTACTAAGGATGCTTCATCTGAAGAAGAAGCTTATGATCCTGAGAACCCTTCAATGGAAGAGGTGAATTACCTAGGAGAACCCTATGGAAACACCTATAATTCTTCATGGAGAAATCATCCAAATTTCTCATGGAAGAATCAAGAGAGACCTCAACAAGGTTTCAATAACAATAATGGTGGAAGAAACAGGTTTAGCAATGGCAAGCCTTTTCCATCATCTTCTCAGCAAGACAGAGAGTTCTAAGCAGAACACCTCTGACTTAGCAACCATGGTCTCTGATCTAATCAAAACCACTCAAAGTTTCATGACTGAAACAAGATCTTCCATTAGGAATTTGGAGGCACAAGTGGGACAGCTGAGCAAGAAAGTTACTGAACTCCCTCCTAGTACTCTCCCAAGCAATACAGAAGAAAATCCAAAGGAGAGTGCAAGGCCATCAACATGGCCGAATTTGGAGAGGAGGGAGAGGAAGTAAACGCCACTGAGGAAGACCTCAATGGGCGTGCACTGACCTCCAATAAGTTCCTAATGAGGAACCATGGGAATCTGAGGCTCAAAATGAGACCATAGAGATTCCATTGGACTTACTTCTGCCTTTCATGAGCTCTGATGAGTATTCTTCCTCTGAAGAGGATGAGTATGTCCTGAAGAGCAAGTTGCTAAATACCTTGGAGCAATCATGAAGCTAAATGACAAGTTATTTGGTAATGAGACTTGGGAGGATGAACCCCCTTTGCTCACCAAAGAACTGGATGACTTGTCTAAGCAGAAATTACCTCAAAAGAGACAAGATCCTGGGAAGTTTTCCATACCTTGTACCATAGGCACCATGACCTTCAAGAAGGCTCTGTGTGACTTAGGGTCAAGTGTAAACCTCATGCCTCTCTGTAATGGAGAAGCTAGGGATCTTTGAGGTACAAGCTGCAAGAATCTCACTAGAGATGGCAAACAACTCAATAAAACAAGCTTATGGACTTGTAGAGGATGTTCTGGTAAAAGTTGAAGACCATTACATCCCTACTGATTTCATAGTCCTAGAGACTGGGAAATGCATGGATGAATCTATCATCCTTGGCAGACCCTTCCTAGCCACAGCAAAGGCTGTGATTGATGTTGATGAGGTGAACTGATCATTCAAGTGAATGAAGAATCCTTTGTTTAAGGCTCAAGGATACCTCTCTGTCACCATGGAGAGGAAGCATGAAGAGCTTCTCTCAATCAGAGTCAAACAGAGCCCCCACAGTCAAACTCTAAGTTGGTGTTAGGAGGCCACAACCAAACTCTAAGTTTGGTGTTGACCCCCACATTCAAACTCTAAGTTTGGTGTTGGGAGGTTCCAACATGCTCTGAGTATCTGTGAGGCTCCATGAGAGCCCCTGTCAAGCTACTGACATTAAAGAAGCGCTTGTTGGGAGGCAACCCAATGTTATATTTTATCTATTTTCTTTTGTTATTTTATGTTTTTTGTAGGTTGATGATCATAAGAAGTCAAAAAATCAATTGAAAAAAGCAAAACAGAATGAAAAACAGAAGAAAAAAACAGCACACCCTGGAGGAAGAACCTACTGGCGTCTAAACGCCAGTAAGGCTAGCAGGTGGCGTTTAACGCCCAGTCTGGCACCATTCTGGGCGTTTAACGCCAGAAAGGGGCACCAGACTGGCGTTAAACGCCAGGAAAGGGCAAAAGAACCTGGCGTTAAACTCCAAATGGGCACCAGCCCGGCGTTTAACGCCAAATTGGCTCAAAATGTGTTTTTTTCATGCCATTTGGTGCAGGGATGACTTTTCCTTGACACCTCAGGATCTGTGGACCCCACAGGATCCCCACCAACCCACCACTCTCTCTCTTCTTCACCCATTCACCAATCACCTCAACACCTCTTCCCCAAAAAACCTTCACCTATCAAATCCCATCTTTCTCTTCACTACTCACATCCATCCTTCATAAAACCCCACCTACCTCACCCTTCAAATTCAAACCACTTTCCCTCCCAAACCCACCCATACATGACCGAACCATGAGCCCCCCTCTCCTATATAAACCCTTCTTCACCCCTTCATTTTCACACAACCTAAACACCACTTCTCCCCCTCCTTGGCCGAACACAAAGCCATTCCCCTTCTTCCTCATTTCTTCTTCTTCTACTCTCTTCTTTCTTCTTTGCTCGAGGACGAGCAAACCTTTTAAGTGGTGTGGTAAAAGCATTGCTTTTTGTTTTTCCATAACCCTTTATGGATCCAAGGCCGGAGAAACCTCTAGAAAGAGGAAAGGGAAGGCAAAAGGTTCCACCTGAGTCATGGGAGATGGAG